>NW_027639254.1:0-152500 GCF_951799975.1 Gobius niger | reverse complement strand
CAGGATCCGGAGGTTTAGGGACCGTCCAGGATCAGGAGGCTCGGGGACCGTCCAGGATCCGGAGGCTCAGGGACCGTCCGGGACCCGGAGGCTCAGGGACCGTCCGGGATCCGGAGGCTCGGGGACCGTCCAGGATCCGGAGGCTCGGGGACCGTCCAGGATCCGGAGGCTCGGGGACCGTCCAGGATCCGGAGGCTTAGGGACCGTCCAGGATCTGGAGGTTTAGGGACCGTCCAGGATCCGGAGGTTTAGGGACCGTCCAGGATCCGGAGGTTTAGGGACCGTCCAGGATCCGGAGGCTAAGGGACCGTCCAGGATCCGGAGGCTAAGGGACCGTCCAGGATCCGGAGGCTAAGGGACCGTCCGGGATCCGGAGGTTCGGGGACCGTCCGGGACCCGGAGGCTCGGGGACCGTCCGGGACCCGGAGGCTCGGGGACCGTCCGGGACCCGGAGGCTCGGGGACCGTCCGGGACCCGGAGGCTCGGGGACCGTCCGGGATCCGGAGGCTCGGGGACCGTCCGGGACCCGGAGGCTCGGGGACCGTCCGGGACCCGGAGGCTCGGGGACCGTCCGGGACCCGGAGGCTCGGGGACCGTCCGGTATCCGGAGGCTCGGGGACCGTCCGGGATCCGGAGGTTTAGGGACCGTCCGGGATCCGGAGGTTTAGGGACCGTCCGGGATCCGGAGGCTCGGGGACCGTCCCGGATCCGGAGGCTCGGGGACCGTCCAGGATCCGGAGGTTTAGGGACCGTCCAGGATCCGGAGGTTTAGGGACCGTCCGGGATCCGGAGGCTCGGGGACCGTCCGGGACCCGGAGGCTCGGGGACCGTCCGGGATCCGGAGGTTTAGGGACCGTCCAGGATCCGGAGGCTCAGGGACCGTCCAGGATCCGGAGGCTCAGGGACCGTCCAGGATCCGGAGGTTTAGGGACCGTCCAGGATCCGGAGGCTCAGGGACCGTCCAGGATCCGGAGGTTTAGGGACCTTCCAGGACCCGGAGGCTCGGGGACCTTCCAGGACCCGGAGGCTCGGGGACCGTCCAGGATCCGGAGGCTCAGGGACCGTCCAGGATCCGGAGGCTCAGGGACCGTCCAGGATCCGGAGGCTCAGGGACCGTCCAGGATCCGGAGGCTCAGGGACCGTCCAGGATCCGGAGGCTCAGGGACCGTCCAGGATCCGGAGGTTTAGGGACCGTCCAGGATCCGGAGGCTCAGGGACCGTCCAGGATCCGGAGGCTCGGGGACCGTCCAGGATCCGGAGGCTCAGGGACCGTCCAGGATCCGGAGGCTCAGGGACCGTCCAGGATCCGGAGGCTCAGGGACCGTCCAGGATCCGGAGGCTCGGGGACCGTCCAGGATCCGGAGGCTCAGGGACCGTCCAGGATCCGGAGGCTTGGGACCGTCCAGGATCCGGAGGCTCGGGGACCGTCCAGGATCCGGAGGCTCGGGGACCGTCCAGGATCCGGAGGCTCGGGGACCGTCCAGGATCCGGAGGCTTAGGGACCGTCCAGGATCCGGAGGCTCAGGGACCGTCCAGGATCCGGAGGTTTGGGACCGTCCAGGATCCGGAGGCTCGGGGACCGTCCACGATCCGGAGGCTCGGGGACCGTCCAGGATCCGGAGGCTTGGGACCGTCCAGGATCCGGAGGCTTGGGGACCGTCCAGGATCCGGAGGCTCGGGGACCGTCCAGGATCCGGAGGCTCGGGGACCGTCCAGGATCCGGAGGCTCGGGGACCGTCCAGGATCCGGAGGTTTAGGGACCGTCAACAAATGACTGGAAAACAATGACCCGATTCACTTCTCAGGCAATTCAGCTTTCCAGTGTGGCTTTACCCAAATCTAAAAGCTTCTTAAACAAAAATGTGCTGAAAACATCGTGAGGGAAAAGCTCGGTTAGTTTCAAACGAATGCAGGAAGTTCCAAATCCTCTTACTTTACAAAAACATCTCCACAGGAAGTGAACCTGCAACCAGTTCAAGATGTTTCTAAGTTTCTTCTTCTGCTCGAACAGAAGCGGATCTGCCAACGGTAAAATAAACGCTTTCTGACCCGTAGTTGGAGGCGCGGCCGCAGACCCGCTCCAGTTTCCTCTTCAGATCCGGGTCCAGCTCTTCCAGACTCTGCAGGTCCGGAGCCGGAGCCTCTTTAGGGCTGACGTACAGCACCTCTACAGGCCGGGAGGGGAAGTCCAGCTGACACAGAGGAAACACATTAAACACACTGACGTACAGCACCTCCACAGGCCGGGAGGGGAAGTCCAGCTGACACAGAGGAAACACATTAAACACACTGACGTACAGCGCCTCCACAGGCCGGGAGGGGAAGTCCAGCTGACACAGAAACACATTAAACACACTGACGTACAGCACCTCCACAGGCCGGGAGGGGAAGTCCAGCTGATACAGAGGAAACACATTAAACACACTGACGTACAGCGCCTCCACAGGCCGGGAGGGGAAGTCCAGCTGACACAGAGGAAACACATTAAACACACTGACGTACAGCACCTCCACAGGCCGGGAGGGGAAGTCCAGCTGACACAGAGGAAACACATTAAACACACTGACGTACAGCACCTCCACAGGCCGGGAGGGGAAGTCCAGCTGACACAGAGGAAACACATTAAACACACTGACGTACAGCACCTCCACAGGCCGGGAGGGGAAGTCCAGCTGATACAGAGGAAACACATTAAACACACTGACGTACAGCGCCTCCACAGGCCGGGAGGGGAAGTCCAGCTGATACAGAAACACATTAAACACACTGACGTACAGCACCTCCACAGGCCGGGAGGGGAAGTCCAGCTGATACAGAAACACATTAAACACACTGACGTACAGCGCCTCCACAGGCCGGGAGGGGAAGTCCAGCTGACACAGAGGAAACACATTAAACACACTGACGTACAGCGCCTCCACAGGCCGGGAGGGGAAGTCCAGCTGACACAGAGGAAACACATTAAACACACTGACGTACAGCACCTCTACAGGCCGGGAGGGGAAGTCCAGCTGATACAGAGGAAACACATTAAACACACTGACGTACAGCGCCTCCACAGGCCGGGAGGGGAAGTCCAGCTGATACAGAAACACATTAAACACACTGACGTACAGCACCTCCACAGGCCGGGAGGGGAAGTCCACCTGGGAGTAGAAGAAGTAATACAGTAGTAGAAGCCGTATAGTAGTACCTGCAGGACGATCCTCTCGTTGGGGGCCCGGCTGTTTGCCCCGGGGCCCTGAGCCGAGGTCCATAACCCCAACAGGCGGCTCCCGCTCAGCAGAGCTCTGCGTCACACACATGGAGACTTCCTTAAAGAGTGTATGTGTATGTACAGTACATGTATGTGTATGTGCTGTACATGTATGTTGTGTACATGTATGTGCTGTACATGTATGTTGTGTACTTGTATGTGCGCACTGACCGCCTGAAGTCGAACAGCTGCAGCGTGACCCTCCCCAGCTGCTCCGGGGGGGTCCTCTGGCGGTTTGTGTCCGGAGAGCCGGAGCTGCTCTGACTCTGCACCGCGAACAGTGTAATACTGAGAGAGGCCTCCAGGGGGAGCACGGCCACCGCCATCGGGAAACTGATGCTGCAGAACGAGAGAGACCGGGTTTAACTCAGCTGGGAAATCTGGGTCAGAGGGTCAGAGGTCAGAGGTCAGAGGTCAGAGGAGGAGGACTCGGTGTGAGGTCAGACACTCACAGCTCCTCCCAGCGCACGTGGTAGAAGAAGCTCCTGTAGGTTCCCACACGTTTGGACTGGACCGGCTTGAACAGGTTCTTCCCGTTGTGGGTCAGAGAGCACATCACGAAGTACTTCTCGAAACTGAAACACAAGATGAAGTATTAATACTCGGTCCTGGTCCTCACGAGGACAGAGCTGAACCACTGAGGCGCACGACAACCTCACGAGGACAGAGCCGGGACACATTGACAAACATCAAACCTCTTGTTTTATTTAAGTCACAATTTCCCCACGTTTCTTTCTTTGTTTTTATATTTCCCACACTGGAGATGAACTGTAGTATCAGCGAGCATGAGCGCCCCCTGGTGTTGAACACAGAGACAGACCTGACACGCTGAGGGCGGCTACACCACCTCACACACTGATAGAGCTAGTGCTAGAGCTACAGCTAGAGCTAGAGCTAGTGCTAGAGCTACAGCTAGAGCTAGAGCTAGAGCTAGAGCTAGTGCTACAGCTAGTGCTACAGCTAGAGCTAGAGCTAGAGCTAGAGCTAGAGCTAGAGCTACAGCTAGTGCTAGTGCTAGAGCCTGAGCTAGAGCTAGTGCTAGTGCTAGTGCTAGTGCTAGTGCTAGTGCTAGTGCTAGTGCTAGAGCTAGAGCTAGTGCTAGAGCCTGAGCTAGAGCCTGAGCTAGAGCTAGAGCTAGAGCTAGAGCTAGAGCTAGAGCTACTGCTACTGCTACTGCTACTGCTACTGCTACTGCTACTGCTACTGCTACTGCTACTGCTACTGCTACTGCTAGAGCTAGAGCTACTGCTACAGCTAGAGCTAGAGCTAGAGCTAGAGCTAGAGCTAGAGCTAGTGCTAGTGCTAGTGCTAGTGCTAGAGCTAGAGCTAGAGCTAGAGCTAGAGCTACTGCTACAGCTAGAGCTAGAGCTAGAGCTAGAGCTACTGCTAGAGCTAGAGCTAGAGCTACTGCTAGAGCTAGAGCTAGAGCTAGTGCTAGAGCTAGTGCTAGAGCTAGAGCTAGAGCTAGAGCTAGAGCTAGAGCTACTGCTAGAGCTAGAGCTAGAGCTAGTGCTAGAGCTAGTGCTAGAGCTAGTGCTAGAGCTAGTGCTACAGCTAGAGCTAGAGCTAGAGCTAGAGCTAGAGCTAGAGCTAGTGCTAGAGCTAGAGCTAGAGCTAGAGCTACTGCTACAGCTAGAGCTAGAGCTAGTGCTAGAGCTACTGCTACAGCTAGAGCTAGAGCTAGAGCTAGAGCTAGTGCTAGAGCTAGAGCTAGAGCTAGAGCTACAGCTAGAGCTAGAGCTACTGCTACTGCTACAGCTAGAGCTAGAGCTAGAGCTACTGCTAGAGCTAGAGCTAGAGCTAGAGCTAGAGCTACTGCTACTGCTACAGCTAGAGCTAGAGCTAGAGCTAGAGCTAGAGCTACTGCTAGAGCTAGAGCTAGAGCTAGAGCTAGTGCTAGTGCTAGAGCTAGAGCTAGAGCTAGAGCTAGAGCTACTGCTACAGCTAGAGCTAGAGCTAGAGCTACTGCTAGAGCTAGAGCTAGAGCTAGTGCTAGAGCTAGTGCTAGAGCTAGAGCTAGAGCTAGAGCTAGAGCTACTGCTAGAGCTAGTGCTAGAGCTAGTGCTAGAGCTAGTGCTAGAGCTAGTGCTAGAGCTAGAGCTACTGCTACAGCTAGAGCTAGTGCTAGAGCTAGTGCTAGAGCTAGAGCTACTGCTACAGCTAGAGCTAGAGCTAGAGCTAGAGCTAGTGCTAGAGCTAGAGCTAGAGCTACTGCTACAGCTAGTGCTAGAGCTAGAGCTAGAGCTAGAGCTACTGCTACAGCTAGAGCTAGAGCTAGAGCTAGAGCTACAGCTAGAGCTAGAGCTAGAGCTAGAGCTAGAGCTAGAGCTAGAGCTAGAGCTAGTGCTAGAGCTAGTGCTAGTGCTAGTGCTAGTGCTAGTGCGGTGTTTATTACCTGCTGACCCAGGCGTGTAGGGTCGGGTCGGGTCGGTGTTTATTACCTGCTGACCCAGGCGTGTAGGATTGGGTCGGGTTGGGTCGGGTCAGTGTTCATTACCTGCTGACCCAGGCATGTAGGGTTGGGTCGGTGTTTATTACCTGCTGACCCAGGCGTGTAGGGTTGGGTCGGTGTTCATTACCTGCTGACCCAGGCGTGTAGGGTCGGGTCAGTGTTTATTACCTGCTGACCCAGGCGTGTAGGGTCGGGTCGGTGTTCATTACCTGCTGACCCAGGCGTGTAGGGTTGGGTCGGTGTTCATTACCTGCTGACCCAGGCGTGTAGGGTCGGGTCGGTGTTCATTACCTGCTGACCCAGGCGTGTAGGGTCGGGTCGGTGTTTATTACCTGCTGACCCAGGCGTGTAGGGTTGGGTCGGGTCGGTGTTCATTACCTGCTGACCCAGGCGTGTAGGGTCGGGTCGGTGTTCATTACCTGCTGACCCAGGCGTGTAGGGTCGGGTCGGTGTTCATTACCTGCTGACCCAGGCGTGTAGGGTCGGGTCGGTGTTCATTACCTGCTGACCCAGGCGTGTAGGGTCGGGTCGGTGTTCATTACCTGCTGACCCAGGCGTGTAGGGTTGGGTCGGGTCGGTGTTCATTACCTGCTGACCCAGGCGTGTTGGGGCGTGCAGGGTTGGGTTGGGTCGGGTCGGGGTTCATTACCTGCTGACCCAGGCGTGTAGGGTCGGGTCGGTGTTCATTACCTGCTGACCCAGGCGTGTAGGGTTGGGTCGGGTCGGTGTTCATTACCTGCTGACCCAGGCGTGTAGGGTCGGGTCGGGGTTCATTACCTGCTGACCCAGGCGTGGGGCAGTCCGTGCAGGGTGGACAGAGTAAACTGCAGATGATCCGTTACACCGGACGCCTCTGTGCACGGCGGCGCCTCCGTGTGGTCAGGAGTGGAGGCGTCGCCCGGGGCGTCGCTGGGGGCGGGGCCGGTGTGGGAGGGGCCACAGAAGGAGCGCAGGTAAAGCTTGACCAGGTCGTAAACAGCAGAGGTCAGAGCTGAGAGGTCGTCCTCCAGTGGACTGAGGTCTGAGGGACACGGAGGCGTTAGGACCTTCACCAGGACTGAAACTCGTGACTCTGAGGACTCACCGTTAGTGGAGTGAGCTGAAGATCCCAGCTGCAACACAAACACACACACAAACACAAACACGTTCATCTGGAGGCCATGACAGTTTAAAGGTGTAGTTTCTGACAGGTTTAACCCCTTAACGCCTATTAGCTTGTTGCACAATGTGGCTACGCTAGTTCCTCTGAGCTGAAGCTGTGGGCGCTAGTACTTCCTGTCCGTATTAATTTCCATTAAGATGAGCTTAGACTCGTTCGAATCATGGTATTTCCTACAGATTCTGTGGAGGACAGTGAGTTCCTGGTAGATGATCACTTACTGCAGGTTATCGAGTTGCTGTACAGAGTAGGAGACGTCTATGTTTATAAGGATCAGTGAGTTTGTCTTGAAGCTAAAGGCTAACATTAATTTCATTTATATTTTTATTTTATTATAACATTTGAAATAGTGCCTCAAATATAAACTAATCTGCATATAAACCATCTTGTCCTACTTTAATTTTTTTATCGCTATATATTTTTATTTCATCTTTTATAGCATGTTAGCCTTTAGCTTCAAGACAAACTATCAATCCTTTATGATCACAGGCGTCTCCTCTGAACTCGTTACATCAAGATTTGAACACAGTAAATGATCATCTACCAGGAAAACTCACTGTCCACCACGTAATCTTTAGAAAATATGATAAAATATGATGAATATGAGGTCTGAGCTCGTCTCTATAGGAAAAGAATACAGACAGGAAGTACTGGCGCTCACAACTTCAGGTCAGAGGAACTAGCATAGCCATACTGTGCAACAAGCCAATTGGTGCAAATCGGCAACATTCCTCTTCTTGCCAGACTGTGGCTATAATAAGGCTTGTTTTCCCTTGATGCCTGTTTGCACATCCAGGCCTAGGAACGTTTAAAAGCACTAGTTTCTCGTAGGACCATCAGAGAAGGAACCACAACCGGGTCATGGCAGCGACTTAGCGGAAATAGCATTTCTGCAAATCGAGGCAGCAACTTTGATGAAATCTTCAAATGTAAATTGAGTTGTGCTAAAATAAAATAATGCAGCAGCTCCTTGTTTCCATCTTTAGATTATTGATTGGAATGAACTTCGTGTGATGGATTTTTTTTGTTATTTGAAGATTTCAGTACGTTGTAAATCGGCAACATCAGGCCATGAAGTAAAACTGCAGTAGCTCCATCTGGTGGCCACAGTGAGCGCATTTTAGTAGGATTTAGATGTATTACAGCTAAAACGTTTTTTAGAACATGCCATTTTAGTGAAGTTCTATAATCATTGTAACAATAACATACAAGGATATTTAAAAAAAAGTTTTTTACACAGAACAAAATGAAACCGTTGGTGTTGTTTGCAAAGCGACCACAAGGTGGACCTACTGGACCACAAACGAGAGTTCCACGTCCGAAAATAATGTGCAATTATAATATAATTTGCAAATAAGTCATGGTAAATAGAGGTGTCTGATGTACAATGTATTATAAAACCTCAGGAAAGGGAAAAATATGATAATTGTAGATAAATTGTCTGCACCTTTTATAAAGTGCTTTTTTTTCTCCTCCTACATCAGGTGATGAAGCAGCAGCAGCAGCAGCAGCAGGAAGGCACTGATGACAGGAACAGCAGTGATGAAGATGTTACTGAACATCCTGATGCCCTTCCTGTCACCAGTGCTGCTGCTGCAGGACGACATCAGCTTCTCAAAATCAACACTTTACAAGAATTTAGTGAAAAGCGTTAGCTCTGTTTACTGCTCTAACATCCTCACCTGATACACAAGTGCTCAGTGTATCTTACAGCGCATTTGCATTTGTAATAATTGTGACTAAACACATTTTGTCATTTTAATACATTTACAACTTTTGCCTGTTGTTGCCGATTTGCAACATACCTAAAACTATATCTATACTATGTGCGACGTAAAAATGTACAATCTCCACTTAATTTAGCATCAGCTTGAAAGCAAAAACACTGATAATATTTTTTTTTATATAATGGGAAATTAGTTCAGGCGTTAAGGGGTTAAAGGTGTAGTTTCTGACAGGTTAAAGGCGTAGTTTCTGACAGGTTTAAAGGCGTAGTTTCTGACAGGTTTAAAGATGTAGTTTCTGACAGGGTTAAAGGCGTAGTTTCTGACAGGTTTAAAGGTGTAGTTTCTGACAGGTTAAAGGTGTAGTTTCTGACAGGTTAAAGGTGTAGTTTCTGACAGGTTAAAGGTGTAGTTTCTGACAGGTTAAAGGTGTAGTTTCTGACAGGTTTAAAGGTGTAGTTTCTGACAGGTTAAAGGTGTAGTTTCTGACAGGTTAAAGGTGTAGTTTCTGACAGGTTTAAAGGTATAGTTTCTGACAGGTTAAAGGTGTAGTTTCTGACAGGTTTAAAGGTATAGTTTCTGACAGGTTAAAGGTGTAGTTTCTGACAGGTTAAAGGTGTAGTTTCTGACAGGTTTAAAGGTGTAGTTTCTGACAGGTTAAAGGCGTAGTTTCTGACAGGTTTAAAGGTGTAGTTTCTGACAGGTTTAAAGGTGTAGTTTCTGACAGGTTAAAGGTGTAGTTTCTGACAGGTTAAAGGTGTAGTTTCTGACAGGTTAAAGGTGTAGTTTCTGACAGGTTAAAGGCGTAGTTTCTGACAGGTTAAAGATGTAGTTTCTGACAGGTTTAAAGGTGTAGTTTCTGACAGGTTAAAGGTGTAGTTTCTGACAGGTTAAAGGTGTAGTTTCTGACAGGTTAAAGATGTAGTTTCTGACAGGTTTAAAGGTGTAGTTTCTGACAGGTTAAAGGTGTAGTTTCTGACAGGTTTAAAGGTGTAGTTTCTGACAGGTTAAAGGTGTAGTTTCTGACAGGTTAAAGGTGTAGTTTCTGACAGGTTTAAAGGTGTAGTTTCTGACAGGTTAAAGGCGTAGTTTCTGACAGGTTAAAGGTGTAGTTTCTGACAGGTTAAAGGTGTAGTTTCTGACAGGTTAAAGGTGTAGTTTCTGACAGGTTAAAGGCGTAGTTTCTGACAGGTTTAAAGGTGTAGTTTCTGACAGGTTTAAAGGTATAGTTTCTGACAGGTTAAAGGTGTAGTTTCTGACAGGTTAAAGGTGTAGTTTCTGACAGGTTAAAGGTGTAGTTTCTGACAGGTTAAAGGTGTAGTTTCTGACAGGTTAAAGGTGTAGTTTCTGACAGGTTTAAAGGTGTAGTTTCTGACAGGTTAAAGGTGTAGTTTCTGACAGGTTAAAGGTGTAGTTTCTGACAGGTTTAAAGGTGTAGTTTCTGACAGGTTAAAGGTGTAGTTTCTGACATGTTAAAGGTGTAGTTTCTGACAGGTTAAAGGTGTAGTTTCTGACAGGTTTAAAGGTGTAGTTTCTGACAGGTTAAAGGTGTAGTTTCTGACAGGTTAAAGGTGTAGTTTCTGACAGGTTTAAAGGCGTAGTTTCTGACAGGTTTAAAGGTGTAGTTTCTGACAGGTTAAAGGTGTAGTTTCTGACAGGTTAAAGGTGTAGTTTCTGACATGTTAAAGGTGTAGTTTCTGACAGGTTAAAGGTGTAGTTTCTGACAGGTTAAAGGTGTAGTTTCTGACAGGTTAAAGGTGTAGTTTCTGACAGGTTAAAGGTGTAGTTTCTGACAGGTTAAAGGTGTAGTTTCTGACAGGTTAAAGGTGTAGTTTCTGACAGGTTTAAAGGTGTAGTTTCTGACAGGTTAAAGGTGTAGTTTCTGACAGGTTAAAGGTGTAGTTTCTGACAGGTTAAAGGCGTAGTTTCTGACAGGTTTAAAGGCGTAGTTTCTGACAGGTTTAAAGGTGTAGTTTCTGACAGGTTAAAGGTGTAGTTTCTGACAGGTTTAAAGGTGTAGTTTCTGACAGGTTTAAAGGCGTAGTTTCTGACAGGTTAAAGGTGTAGTTTCTGACAGGTTAAAGGTGTAGTTTCTGACAGGTTAAAGGTGTAGTTTCTGACAGGTTAAAGGTGTAGTTTCTGACAGGTTAAAGGTGTAGTTTCTGACAGGTTTAAAGGTGTAGTTTCTGACAGGTTAAAGGTGTAGTTTCTGACAGGTTAAAGGCGTAGTTTCTGACAGGTTAAAGGCGTAGTTTCTGACAGGTTTAAAGGCGTAGTTTCTGACAGGTTTAAAGGCGTAGTTTCTGACAGGTTTAAAGGTGTAGTTTCTGACAGGTTAAAGGCGTAGTTTCTGACAGGTTTAAAGGCGTAGTTTCTGACAGGTTTAAAGGCGTAGTTTCTGACAGGTTTAAAGGTGTAGTTTCTGACAGGTTTAAAGGTGTAGTTTCTGACAGGTTAAAGGTGTAGTTTCTGACAGGTTAAAGGTGTAGTTTCTGACAGGTTTAAAGGCGTAGTTTCTGACAGGTTTAAAGGTGTAGTTTCTGACAGGTTAAAGGTGTAGTTTCTGACAGGTTTAAAGGTGTAGTTTCTGACAGGTTTAAAGGTGCAGTTTCTGACAGGTTTAAAGGTGTAGTTTCTGACAGGTTAAAGGTGTAGTTTCTGACAGGTTAAAGGCGTAGTTTCTGACAGGTTAAAGGCGTAGTTTCTGACAGGTTTAAAGGCGTACTTTGGGAGATCGTGTTCGGGGTAAGTTGGCCGAGTGTTGGAGTCTCTTCACGGCGTCGGTCACGGACGTCGTCTCCACCTCGTCCAGAGCACAGAGGAGGTTCTTCACCGTCTGCACCAGGCGGCCCACGGACTTATACTGGGAGCTCTGGGAACAGTTACCATAGACTTATACTGGGAACAAATACCATAGACTTATACTGGGAACAGTTACCATAGACTTATACTGGGAGCTCTGGGAACAAATACTATAGACTTATACTGGGAACAGTTACCATAGACTTATACTGGGAACAGTTACCATAGACTTATACTGGGAGCTCTGGGAACAGTTACCATAGACTTATACTGGGAACAGTTACCATAGACTTATACTGGGAGCTCTGGGAACAGTTACCATAGACTTATACTGGGAACAGTTACCATAGACTTATACTGGGAACAGTTACCATAGACTTATACTGGGAAGTCTGGGAACAGTTACCATAGACTTATACTGGGAAGTCTGGGAACAGTTACCATAGACTTATACTGGGAAGTCTGGGAACAGTTACCATAGACTTATACTGGGAACAATTACCATAGACTTATACTGGGAACTCTGGGAAAAGATGTGATGTTTTATAACTAAATACATATAATTATTGAAACTGATGTAAATATATATTTCTAAAGTTCTCATAAATGTCTCGTCCTCATCGTTTGTCCACAAAGTCTCCAGATGTTGCTCTCAGTCGTCCAGCTGTGAGGAAACTGACCTGGTCCTGCAGACAGACGGCGGCCTGGCGGTGATATCCCTCCAGGTAATCGGCCAGGCCCTGTCTGAGACACAAACACCTCCGTCAGCACCAAACCCCGGAGAGGGAGGCGGGGAAAGGGGCGGGGCTACCTGGTGACGTTCTCCTTATACGGGCGTTCCACCTGCGTCAGGTGTTTGTCCAGGTCGATCCTCGCCGCGTCGTCCTCCGCCTGAAACCCCGGGGAAAAACCTGTTAGACCCGTTTTCATCCTCGGCTTTTAGATTTGGGTAAAGCCAAACAGTTGAGGCGGGGGTTTAGAGGTTCAGACAGACTCACGGTCCGGGCCAGGTCCCGTCTGACTGTGTCCACGCTCAGCAGCTGCAGCCGGATGTCGCTCTCCCACTTCCTGCAGCTCTGGATGTACTCGTGACTGCCCAGGCTGTGTTTACTGAGGAGAGAGAACCCTTTAGAACTGCCCAGGCTGTGTTTACTGAGGAGAGAGAACCCTTTAGAACCCTTAAGAACTGCCCAAGCTGTTTTTACTGAGGAGAGAGAACCCTTTAGAACCCTTTAGAACTGCCCAGACTGTGTTTACTGAGGAGAGAGAACCCTTTAGAACCCTTTAGAACTGCCCAGGCTGTGTTTACTGAGGAGAGAGAACCCTTTAGAACCCTTTAGAACTGCCCAGGCTGTGTTTACTGAGGAGAGAGAACCCTTTAGAACTGCCCAGGCTGTGTTTACTGAGGAGAGAGAACCCTTTCAGGGCTCCAGACTAATTTTTATTTTAGTAGCGCTGGTGCTACCGACTTTTTCATTTAGCTTTGCTAGCTCTCCGTTAGCTTTACGTTAGCTCTCCGTTAGCTTTACGTTAGCTCTCCGTTAGCTTTACGTTAGCTCTCCGTTAGCTTTACGTTAGCTCTCCGTTAGCTTTACGCTAGCTCTCCGTTAGCTTAAAGCAGTACTAAGTAACTCTTCCCCCAAGAGGCCCTAAGCGCAACTGCAGGTGTCGTAGCAAGTTCCGATTTTTTAACTTATTAATTGTCTTGGAGAGTAAAGGTGAAGGGACAGAGGGTTCTGTGCATCCAATTATACAATATAAAAAAACACAGTTAAAAAAATGGCTCATTGAGAATCAGAGCTGTCAGCACTGACATGATCATCTCTCCCTGCTGGCCTCTTGTCCTCGTCTGTTGTGTCTGTCTCTGTAGTTGTTGTGTTTGTAGTAGTCTTCTTGTAATGTCTGTCAGCATGATTGGGTTGCGATATTGAGTGTGTTGTTTTCTGTTACATTTTTAAATATTTTATTGTATTGCATTTTAATGTGTATAATTGTACCTTTACGCCCTTCAGGAGGACACACAGCAACTGTCCAGGGACTACAGATGAAAAATAGCCCTTAGGCTAATTCTGGCATATTTGCATGTATAATGTATATTAATATGCACTGTCCCTATAATAAATAAATAAAAAAAAAAAAAAAAAAAATACAACGGAGATATTTTTTTTCACTCAAACTTGGCTGTAAATGCTGTTTAAAGTGACGTTAGCCGCAGCTAGCTTTGCCCGTTAGCATGTTAGCTTCTTCTTCGTGATTACATTAGTGTGTATTGCTTTCTCCGGACCGGTGGCAGTCAAGTTGCAAACATGGTTTTCTGGCCAGAGACACCAGGGGGCGATGAAAGACCCTCCAATCATCCCATAAACACTTGTGTTACCCCCACAGGGACGACGGGGAGGGTTTATTAAGGTAAACACGTTACTTAGTGCTGCTTTAACGCTAGCTCTACGTTAGCTTTACGCTAGCTCTACGTTAGCTTTACGCTAGCTCTCCGTTAGCTTTACGCTAGCTCTCCGTTAGCTCTCCGTTAGCTCTCAGTTAGCTTTACGCTAGCTCTCCGTTAGCTTAACGCTAGCTCTATGTTTGTTCTCCGTTAGCTTTACGCTAGCTCTCCGTTAGCTTTACGTTAGCTCTCCGTTAGCTTTCCGTTAGCTTTACGATAACTCTCCGTTAGCTTTACGATAACTCTCCGTTAGCTTTACATTAGCTTTACGATAACTCTCCGTTAGCTTTCCGTTAGCTTTACGATAACTCTCCGTTAGCTTTCCGTTAGCTTTACGTTAGCTTTACGATAACTCTCCGTTAGCTTTCCGTTAGCTTTACGATAACTCTCCGTTAGCTTTACGATAACTCTCCGTTAGCTTTCCGTTAGCTCTCCGTTAGCTTTACGTTAGCTCTCCGTTAGCTCTCAGTTAGCTTTACGCTAGCTCTCCGTTAGCTTAACGCTAGCTCTATGTTTGTTCTCCGTTAGCTTTACGCTAGCTCTCCGTTATCCTTACGTTTGCTTTCCGTTAGCTTTCCGTTAGCTCTCCGTTAGCTTGACGTTAGCTCTCCGTTAGCTTTACGATAACTCTCCGTTAGCTTTACGATAACTCTCCGTTAGCTTTACGTTAGCTCTCTGTTAGCTTTACGTTAGCTCTCTGTTAGCTTTACGTTAGCTCTGTGTTAACTTTACGTTAGCTCTTCGTTAGCTCTTCGTTAGCTTTACGTTAGCCCTTTAGAACAGCCCAGGCTACAGACAGAGGTCAGAGGGTCTGGAACACTTTAGAACCCGTCAGAGCAGAGGTTCTTACTTCTGAAGGACCTCCTCCTGCCCGCACACCTTCAGCAGGTATTTGGAGAAGTCCACCTGGTCCAGATCATCGTGGACCCAGCACAGAGTCTGAGAGATCAGCAGCTCCACGGGGGACGACACTGGAACCAGGAGAACAGAGAGAACGTGAGGAGGAGTTTACAGATCTATGGACATGTTCTACAGGAGACCACACTGGAACCAGGAGAGCAGAGAGAACGTGAGGAGGAGTTTACAGATCTATGGACATGTTCTACAGGAGACCACACTGGAACCAGGAGAGCAGAGAGAACGTGAGGAGGAGTTTACAGATCTATGGACATGTTCTACAGGAGACGACACTGGAACCAGGAGAGCAGAGAGAACGTGAGGAGTTTACAGATCTATGGACATGTTCTACAGGAGACCACACTGGAACCAGGAGAGCAGAGAGAACGTGAGGAGGAGTTTACAGATCTATGGACATGTTCTACAGGAGACCACACTGGAACCAGGAGAGCAGAGAGAACGTGAGGAGGAGTTTACAGATCTATGGACATGTTCTACAGGAGACCACACTGGAACCAGGAGAGCAGAGAGAACGTGAGGAGGAGTTTACAGATCTATGGACATGTTCTACAGGAGACGACACTGGAACCAGGAGAGCAGAGAGAACGTGAGGAGTTTACAGATCTATGGACATGTTCTACAGGAGACCACACTGGAACCAGGAGAGAGAACGTGAGGAGGAGTTTACAGATCTATGGACATGTTCTACAGGAGACCACACTGGAACCAGGAGAACAGAGAAAACGTGAGGAGGAGTTTACAGATCTATGGACATGTTCTACAGGAGACCACACTGGAACCAGGAGAACGGAGAGAACGTGAGGAGGGGTTTACAGATCTATGGACATGTTCTACAGGAGACCACACTGGAACCAGGAGAACGGAGAGAACGTGAGGAGGGGTTTACAGATCTATGGACATGTTCTACAGGAGACCACACTGGAACCAGGAGAACAGAGAGAACGTGAGGAGGAGTTTACAGATCTATGGACATGTTCTACAGGAGACCACACTGGAACCAGGAGAACGGAGAGAACGTGAGGAGGGGTTTACAGATCTATGGACATGTTCTACAGGAGACCACACTGGAACCAGGAGAACAGAGAGAACGTGAGGAGGAGTTTACAGATCTATGGACATGTTCTACAGGAGACCACACTGGAACCAGGAGAACAGAGAGAACGTGAGGAGTTTACAGATCTATGGACATGTTCTACAGGAGACCACACTGGAACCAGGAGAGCAGAGAGAACGTGAGGAGGAGTTTACAGATCTATGGGCATGTTCTACAGCAGTGGTTCTCAACCTTTTGGCGCCGCGGCCCCCATTTTAACGGTAAAAGGGGTTCGTGACCCCGCTCGGGTCACACCGTGAGAAATAGAAATAGAAGCCGACATAATTCTTAACCTCTTAACTCCCGCCTGAACCGAGACGATCTTTTTCCTCAAGTCAGCACTTTTTTTTCAGCATTTTTTTTGTTGGGTGTTCAACTCATTTTTGTAACTTTTTGTAATTTTTTTGTCAAATTTTTATTATTTTTTTATCATTTTTTTTTCAAATTTTTATCATTTTTTTATCAATTTTTTATCAATTTTTTATCAATTTTTTATCAATTTTTTATCAATTTTTTATGAAATTTTTATGAAATTTTTGTAAATTTTTTGTCACATTTTTATCAAATTTTTTATCAAATTATTGTTACATTTTTGTCACATTTTTATCACATTTGTCATTTTTTGTCAATTTTTGGTCATTTTTTGATCAATTTTTTATCAAATTTTTATCAATTTTTTATCAATTTTTTATCAATTTTTTATCAGATTTTTATCAATTTTTATCAAATTTTTATCAATTTTTTGTCACATTTTTATCACATTTTGTAATTTTTGTCAAATTTTTGTAATTTTTGTAATTTTTGTAATTTTTTGTGAATTTTTAAATACATTTTTGTCATTTTTTCGTCAATTTTTTGTCAATTTCTTGTGACATTTTTGTGACATTTCTTCCACTTTTTCATCAATGTTTTCTCACTTTTTTAGTCACATTTCCATCATTGTTTTCGTCTCAGTTTTGTTGCTATTTTCACAGCTTTTTTCCAGAAGCTTTTGGATTGGGGTAAAGCCAAACTGGAGAAAAAGTGCTGGGTTCAGGCGGGAGTTCTACAGGAGACCACACTGGAGGAGCAGAGAGAACGTGAGGAGGAGGAGCTTCTGACCGTCGCAGGTGAAGGTGACCGGCTGCTGGTTCTCCGACACCTCGATGCAGACCTTGACGGAGCAGCTGGAGTCCGACAGGTTCCTCTGAGGGATCACCGGGCTCAGCACCAGGCCGGGATTGGAACTCGAGTCGCCGTGAGGGAACTTGCTCCTCAGCCTGTGGAGAAGAACACAGACGTGATGGTCTTCAGGTCAGCGTGGGGTCAGAGGTCGTGAACGGCTCTTACTGGTGCACGTGTCGACAGAACGACTGCAGCTCCAGGTTCTGAGCGTCTGATTGGTCCAGAGCCGCGTTCTTCACCAGAGCTTTGCCCCGCCCCTTTTCCTGAAAACAACCAATGATCCGTCAGTGTCTCCAGGATTGATTCTGCTGAAGCTTTTTAAGGACATTCAAGACTGAACCCTCTGGCTCTGAGGAGTCCAGGAAACTCCTCGTCCTGACCACTTCCTGTGGAGTCACGGCCACTTCCTGTTCCCGCGAGCCAGCGAGAAAGGAGCGAGTTTTTAAAGAGACACGGCCGTGTTTACACGGAGAAAGAAAAGGAAAGGAAAGAAAAGGAAAGAAAAGTAAAGAAAAGGAAAGAAAAGGAAAGAAAAGAAAAGGAAAGGAAAGAAAAGGAAAGAAAAGGAAAGAAAAGTAAAGAAAAGGAAAGAAAAGGAAAGAAAAGAAAAGAAAAGGAAAGAAAAGGAAAGAAAAGAAAAGGAAAGAAAAGGAAAGAAAAGGAAAGAAAAGAAAAGAAAAGGAAAGAAAAGGAAAGAAAAGAAAAGAAAAGAAAAGGAAAGAAAAGAAAAGAAAAGGAAAGAAAAGGAAAGAAAAGGAAAGGGAAAGAAAAGACATGAAAGAAAGAAAAGAAAAAGAACAGAAAGAAAGAAAAGGAAAGAAAAGGAAAGAAAAGGAAAGAAAAGGAAAGAAAAGGAAAGAAAAGAAAAGGAAAGAAAAGGGAAAGAAAAGACATGAAAGAAAGAAAAAGAACAGAAAGAAAGAAAAAGAAAGAAAGAAAAGAAATGAGCAATAGTTTAAACGGTTCAGCCGGAGCTCGTCTTCAGCGTTTGAGGAACAGACTCAAACTTCTGCTTTTCACCAACTCCAGAGAAACGGACAAACCAGCCGGGTTCTCTGTAGTGTTGAGTAAAAGCCTGTGTGAGGTCTGAGGCTGGTGAGAGTCGCCGCGAGCGCCGCCATCTGACCACATCAATATTTAACACAGACTCAGCCACACTTTGCTCAGAGGGAAACAGACGGGAAATAACGGGGAAAAAAGTCGGTGCACAGGGTGGATTTTCCATCTTTTCTAAATCACCAAAATGAAAAACATAGATTTCTCTCAGGTTATCTGGTATTGGACTAACACTGTTGTCATGGCAACACCATGAGTTTCAGGTTCGTTATAACTCGCACTGTGATGTTCTGATGTGGGGATTTGAATAGCGCCCCCTCCAGAGCATCACAGAAAAATGAACTTTGGCTGTATCCGAATGTCCACACTATTGGCTTGTTGCACAGAACGGCTACGCTAGTTCCTCTGACCTGAAGGTGTGAGCGCCAGTACTTCCTGTCTGTGTTATTTTCCTGGAATAACAATCACATTGTCTACAGATGACGTTGTGGGCGGTGAGTTCCCGGTCGATGATCATTTTCTGTGTTCAAATCATGATGTAACGAGTTCAGAGGAGACGCCCGTGATCATAAAGGGTTGATAGTTTGTTTTGAAGCTAAAGGCTAACATGCTATAAAAGAATATACATAAAAAGGCACTATTTCAAATTGTGTAATGCATTAACCCCTTAACTCCCGCCTGAACCGAGCACATTTTCTCCAGTTTGGCTTTACCCCCGATCCAAAAGCTTCTGGAAAAAAGGGGAGACAATAGCAACAAAACTGAGACGAAAACAATGATGGAAATGTGACAAAAAAGTGAGAAAACATTGACAAAAAAGGGACGAAAAATGGATGAAAAAGTGGCAAAAATGTCACAAGAAATTGACAAAAAATTGACGGAAAAAATGACCAAAAAATTACAAAAATATGACACAGATTTGACTAAATGTGACAAAAAAAAATTGCAAAAATGTGAAAAAAATTGACAAAAAAATGACAAAAAAGCAACAAAGATGAGGCGAACATCCAACAGAAAAATGATGGAAAAAAAATCTGACGTGAGGAAAAAAGATCCTCTCGGTTCAGACGGGAGTTAAGAGGTTAAATTAGCCTTTAGCTTCAAGACAAACTCCCTGATCCTCACAAACATAAACGTCTCGTCTATGGAAATATTTCTACCAGGAACTCACTGGTCTGAGCTCATCTTAATGGAAATGAATACGAACAGGAAGTGCTGGCGCCCACAGCTTCAGCTCAGAGGAACTAGCGTAGCCACATTGTGCAACAAGCCGATTCCCTATATAGTCACTATATAGTCACTATATAGGGAATAGTGTGGACATTCGGATACAGCCATTGTCTGACACAGACATCTGTCACATGACCCCGATCAAAAAAGTCAATGATGGCCACGCCCCATCTCCCATCATGTTGCTGTGGCAACGACCCCCAAACCGAACCTCCGCCAATGGGACGACCCGGTGTCCAGTTTGGCGCAGCAAAACCAAAGCTGGTACAGACGCGCGTCATGACCGAACAGACAAGTATATTACGTGGTTGCTAGGAAACCAACAGGAGGTCGGCCATTTTGGTTAAATAGAGTGACTTTGGGGTCTCACCTGTGCGCTCTTTAGCCCCGCCCTGTCATGGAGGTTAAGTGTGTTTCTCACCTGTGCGCTCTTTGGCCCCGCCCTGTCATGGAGGTTAAGCCTCACCTGTGCGCTCTTTAGCCCCGCCCTGTCATGGAGGTTAAGTCTCACCTGTGCGCTCTTTAGCCCCGCCCTGTCATGGAGGTTAAGCCTCACCTGTGCGCTCTTTGGCCCCGCCCTGTCATGGAGGTTAAGCCTCACCTGTGCGCTCTTTGGCCCCGCCCTGTCATGGAGGTTAAGTCTCACCTGTGCGCTCTTTGGCCCCGCCCTGTCATGGAGGTTAAGTCTCACCTGTGCGCTCTTTGGCCCCGCCCTGTCATGGAGGTTAAGTCTCACCTGTGCGCTCTTTGGCCCCGCCCTGTCATGGAGGTTAAGTCTCACCTGTGCGCTCTTTGGCCCCGCCCTGTCATGGAGGTTAAGCCTCACCTGTGCGCTCTTTGGCCCCGCCCTGTCATGGAGGTTAAGTCTCACCTGTGCGCTCTTTGGCCCTGCCCTGTCATGGAGGTTAAGCCTCACCTGTGCGCTCTTTGGCCCCGCCCTGTCATGGAGGTTAAGTCTCACCTGTGCGCTCTTTGGCCCCGCCCTGTCGTGGAGGTTAAGTCTCACCTGTGCGCTCTTTGGCCCTGCCCTGTCATGGAGGTTAAGCCTCACCTGTGCGCTCTTTGGCCCCGCCCTGTCATGGAGGTTAAGTCTCACCTGTGCGCTCTTTGGCCCCGCCCTGTCATGGAGGTTAAGTCTCACCTGTGCGCTCTTTGGCCCCGCCCTGTCATGGAGGTTAAGTCTCACCTGTGCGCTCTTTGGCCCTGCCCTGTCATGGAGGTTAAGCCTCACCTGTGCGCTCTTTGGCCCCGCCCTGTCATGGAGGTTAAGTCTCACCTGTGCGCTCTTTGGCCCCGCCCTGTCATGGAGGTTAAGTGTGTTTCTCACCTGTGCGCTCTTTGGCCCCGCCCTGTCATGGAGGTTAAGTGTCTCACCTGTGCGCTCTTTGGCCCCGCCCTGTCATGGAGGTTAAGTCTCACCTGTGCGCTCTTTGGCCCCGCCCTGTCATGGAGGTTAAGTGTGTTTCTCACCTGTGCGCTCTTTGGCCCCGCCCTGTCATGGAGGTTATGTCTCTCACCTGTGCGCTCTTTGGCCCCGCCCTGTCGTGGAGGTTATGTCTCTCACCTGTGCGCTCTTTGGCCCCGCCCTGTCGTGGAGGTTAAGTCTCACCTGTGCGCTCTTTGGCCCCGCCCTGTCGTGGAGGTTAAGTCTCACCTGTGCGCTCTTTGGCCCCGCCCTGTCGTGGAGGTTAAGTCTCACCTGTGCGCTCTTTGGCCCCGCCCTGTCGTGGAGGTTATGTCTCTCACCTGTGCGCTCTTTGGCCCCGCCCTGTCGTGGAGGTTAAGTCTCACCTGTGCGCTCTTTGGCCCCGCCCTGTCATGGAGGTTAAGTCTCACCTGTGCGCTCTTTGGCCCCGCCCTGTCGTGGAGGTTAAGTCTCACCTGTGCGCTCTTTGGCCCCGCCCTGTCATGGAGGTTAAGTCTCACCTGTGCGCTCTTTGGCCCCGCCCTGTCATGGAGGTTAAGTCTCACCTGTGCGCTCTTTGGCCCCGCCCTGTCGTGGAGGTTATGTCTCTCACCTGTGCGCTCTTTGGCCCTGCCCTGTCATGGAGGTTAAGCCTCACCTGTGCGCTCTTTGGCCCCGCCCTGTCATGCAGGTTAAGTCTCACCTGTGCGCTCTTTGGCCCCGCCCTGTCATGCAGGTTAAGTGTGTTTCTCACCTGTGCGCTCTTTGGCCCCGCCCTGTCATGGAGGTTAAGTGTGTTTCTCACCTGTGCGCTCTTTGGCCCCGCCCTGTCATGCAGGTTAAGTGTGTTTCTCACCTGTGCGCTCTTTGGCCCCGCCCTTTCATGGAGGTTAAGTGTCTCACCTGTGCGCTCTTTGGCCCCGCCCTTTCATGGAGGTTAAGTGTGTTTCTCACCTGTCCGCTCTTGGCGCTGTCGTGCAGGTTGAGGGAGTGGCTGCGTGTGACGGCGGGGGCGGCGGTCACCCTCCTGACCGGACTCCGCCCTGTGCTCCTCCCCTCTGCGTCGCCGCCGTCCTTCTGATCTTTGTCGCCGCTGCTGCCGCTGTCGCGCTCCTTCAGCACGGCGTCCCAGGGGTCGCCCTCGCTCGGCCCCGCCTCCTCCTGTAGCTCCTCCTTCCTCTTGGTCAGCGGGTCCAGGTCCAGCCAGTCGAAGCGGCCGGTGTGGGCGGGCGCCGCGGGCTCGGGCGGGCTCTGCTTGGGCTCCAGCGACGCGGGCGGGGCCGGCTCCGCCTCTCCGCTCGCCCGGCCGTTTTTCAGGTACTCCTTGGTGCTGGCGATCTTATCGAACAGCTTCACCATCTCCGGGTCCACCTTGGGCCGCGGCGGCGGGAACACGAGCGCGGCGGGCGGCGTGAAGGGGATGAAGGAGGGCGCGATGAACGGGGGGAACCCGTTCTGGAAAGCGCCGGCTTTGGGGAACGGCGCCGTGGGGAAGAGCGGGGAGGGAGTGTTGGCGCCGTGAACCGGGCTCCACTGAGCGCCTGGAGAGAAGGCGCTCCCCGAGGCGCCCGCCATCCCGCCCGCCATCCCGCCCGGGTACGACGCGCTGAGGTTAAACCTGAGGACAGGAAACAGGAAACAGGAGTCAGAAGCACTTCCTGTTTGATCTCCTTAAGGCGAGACACTTTAGGTGAAAGTACTGATGTTTCCCGCAGTGGTGGAAGTGGAGATTTGTATCTGTTTTCCTCCCTTTACATCTTAGTTTTCATGTCAGATATAAAAATGATGATGTTTATTTGATGATGTTTTGTCTGCGAGGTGGGGGCGACCCGGAAGTAGCTGCTGTGCCGTCATTTTTTGTCAAATTTTGGTCTTTTTTTTGTCACATTTTTGTCATTTTTTTTGTGTCATTTTTTGTCATTTTTCTGTCATTTTTTTGTCATTTTTTGTCATTTTTTGTCATTTTTTTTGTCATTTTTTTGTCATTTTTTTAGTCATTTTTTGTCATTTTTTGTCATTTTTTTGTCATTTTTTTTTCAAATTTTGGTCTTTTTTTGTCACGTTTTTGTCAATTTTTTGTGTCATTTTTTGTCATTTTTCTGTCATTTTTTTGTCATTTTTTGTCATTTTTAGTCATTTTTTGTCATTTTTTTGTCATTTTTTTTGTCATTTTTTGTCATTTTTTGTCATATTTTAGTCATTTTTTTTTGTCATTTTTTGTCATTTTTTGTCATTT
This sequence comes from Gobius niger, assembly GCF_951799975.1. Taxonomy (NCBI): domain Eukaryota; kingdom Metazoa; phylum Chordata; class Actinopteri; order Gobiiformes; family Gobiidae; genus Gobius; species Gobius niger. Next base: position 129,562 of record NW_027639254.1, on the reverse strand, counting down.
TTTGTCATTTTTTTGTCATTTTTTTTTCAAATTTTTGTCATTTTTTGTCATTTTTTGTCATTTTTCTGTCATTTTTTTGTCATTTTTTGTCATTTTTTGTCATTTTTTGTCATTTTTTTGTCATTTTTTTTGTCATTTTTTGTCATTTTTTGTCATTTTTTGTCATTTTTTGTCATTTTTCTGTCATTTTTTTGTCATTTTTTGTCATTTTTTGTCACGTTTTTGTCAATTTTTTGTGTCATTTTTTGTCATTTTTCTGTCATTTTTTTGTCATTTTTTGTCATTTTTTGTCATTTTTTTGTCATTTTTTTGTCACTTTTTTGTCCATTTTTTGTCATTTTTTTGTCATTTTTTGTCATTTTTTTGTCACATTTTTGTCATTTTTTGTCATTTTTTTGTCATTTTTTGTCATTTTTTTTGTCATTTTTTTGTCACATTTTTGTCATTTTTTTGTCACATTTTTGTCATTTTTTTGTCATTTTTTTGTCACATTTTTGTCCATTTTTTGTCATTTTTTTGTCACATTTTTGTCATTTTTTGTCATTTTTTTGTCACATTTTTGTCCATTTTTTGTCATTTTTTTGTCATTTTTTTGTCACATTTTTGTCATTTTTTGTCATTTTTTTGTCACATTTTTGTCCATTTTTTGTCATTTTTTTGTCATTTTTTTGTCACATTTTTGTCATTTTTTGTCATTTTTTTGTCACATTTTTGTCATTTTTTTGTCACATTTTTGTCATTTTTTTTGTCACATTTTTGTCGTTTTTTTGTCACATTTCCATCATTGTTTTCGTCTCAGTTTTGTTGCTTTTTCCCAGAAGCCTTTGGATTGGGGTAAAGCCAAACTGGAGAAAATGTGCTCGGTTCAGGTGGGAGTTAAGGGGTTAAAATGCTACAAAAGCCTAGTTTTAGTAGAACAAAATCAATTATTGTAGCGATATAGAGCAAAATGGAAACAACAGCACCACCTGTACCTGCAGCACCTACAGTGACTTTAGCTCATTCATTTCTTTAAGTCAAAGAAAATGCCACATTATATCATTTTGAAAGTGTCAGTTCAGCATAAATTCTTTAACAAATCATAGATGAACGATTTTTGCAAAAAGAAGTTGGAAAACTGTGAAAGTTGATGCTACGACGCTCTGTGATTTCCTTAACTTTAAAGGAGTGAAACAGCGCCCCCAATTTGACGCTGGTGGACAAAAAGTGAACTGCATCCATATTTGCCATTGAGAATGAACGGGAGAGGGGCACCCCTGCTCTAAAGTATAAGTTAAACCTGTCTGACCCGAGCAGTGTGAGCTTGTATGAGGTTAAACTGTCTGACCCGAGCAGTGTGGGCTTGTATGAGAGGTTAAACTGTCTGACCCGAGCAGTGTGGGCTTGTATGAGGTTAAACTGTCTGACCCGAGCAGTGTGAGCTTGTATGAGGTTAAACTGTCTGACCCGAGCAGTGTGGGCTTGTATGAGAGGTTAAACTGTCTGACCCGAGCAGTGTGGGCTTGTATGAGAGGTTAAACTGTCTGACCCGAGCAGTGTGAGCTTGTATGAGGTTAAACTGTCTGACCCGAGCAGTGTGGGCTTGTATGAGAGGTTAAACTGTCTGACCCGAGCAGTGTGGGCTTGTATGAGGTTAAACTGTCTGACCCGAGCAGTGTGAGCTTGTATGAGGTTAAACTGTCTGACCCGAGCAGTGTGGGCTTGTATGAGGTTAAACTGTCTGACCCGAGCAGCTTTGCATTTAATTCAATCTATGCAATTAACCTCTTAACTCCCGCCTGAACTCATTTTTAGTCACATTTTTTGTCATTTTTTTGTCCATTTTAGTCATTTTTTAGTCATTTTTTTTTGTTTTTTTTGTCATTTTTTTGTCTTTTTTTGTCTTTTTTTTGTTTGTTTTTTTTGTCATTTTTTGTCTTTTTTTAGTCCTTTTTTTGTCACATTTTTTGTCATTTTTTGTCACTTTTTAGTCATTTTTTGTCCATTTTTAGTCATTTTTTAGTCATTTTTTAGTCATTTTTTAGTCATTTTTTAGTCATTTTTTGTCTTTTTTTTTTGTCATTTTTTGTCATTTTTTCGTCATTTTTCGTCTTTTTTTTTGTCATTTTTTGTCATTTTTTGTCTTTTTTTTTGGTCATTTTTGTCATTTTTTTGTCCTTTTTTGTCATTTTTTTAGTCATTTTTTAGTCATTTTTTTGTCATTTTTTTGTCCATTTTTAGTCATTTTTTTGTCCATTTTTAGTCATTTTTTTGTCCATTTTTAGTCATTTTTTTGTCCATTTTTAGTCATTTTTTTGTCATGTTTTTGTCATTTTTTTGTCCATTTTTAGTCATTTTTTTGTCATTTTTTGTCTTTTTTTGGTCATTTTTTGTCATTTTTTTGTCCATTTTTAGTCATTTTTTTGTCATGTTTTTGTCATTTTTTTTGTCCATTTTTAGTCATTTTTTGTCCATTTTTAGTCATTTTTAGTCATTTTTTTGTCATGTTTTTGTCATTTTTTTGTCCATTTTTAGTCATTTTTTTGTCCATTTTTTTGTCATTTTTTTGTCATTTTTTGTCAATTTTTAGTCATTTTTTGTCATTTTTTTGTCCATTTTTAGTCATTTTTTTGTCATTTTTTTGTCATTTTTTTTGTCATTTTTTTTGTCATTTTTTGTCAATTTTTAGTCATTTTTTGTCATTTTTTTGTCATTTTTTTGTCATTTTTTGTCTTTTTTTTCGTCATTTTTTGTCATTTTTTGTCTTTTTTTTTGTCATTTTTTGTCATTTTTTGTCTTTTTTTTGGTCATTTTTTGTCATTTTTTTTGTCATTTTTTTAGTCATTTTTTGTCATTTTTTTGGTCATTTTTTGTCATTTTTTTGTCCATTTTTAGTCATTTTTTTGTCATGTTTTTGTCATTTTTTTTGTCCATTTTTAGTCATTTTTTGTCCATTTTTAGTCATTTTTTGTCATTTTTTTTGTCCATTTTTAGTCATTTTTTTGTCATGTTTTTGTCATTTTTTTGTCATTTTTTTGTCCATTTTTAGTCATTTTTTTGTCCATTTTTAGTCATTTTTTTGTCCATTTTTAGTCATTTTTTTGTCCATTTTTAGTCATTTTTTGTCATGTTTTTGTCATTTTTTTGTCCATTTTTAGTCATTTTTTTGTCAATTTTTAGTCATTTTTTAGTCATTTTTTAGTCATTTTTTTGTCATTTTTTTTGTCATTTTTTTGTCATTTTTTTGTCATTTTTTTGTATGAGAGGTTAAACTGTCTGACCCGAGCAGTGTGGGCTTGTATGAGAGGTTAAACTGTCTGACCCGAGCAGTGTGGGCTTGTATGAGAGGTTAAACTGTCTGACCCGAGCAGTGAGGGCTTGTATGAGAGGTTAAACTGTCTGACCCGAGCAGTGTGGGCTTGTATGAGAGGTTAAACTGTCTGACCCGAGCAGTGTGGGCTTGTATGAGGTTAAACTGTCTGACCCGAGCAGTGTGGGCTTGTATGAGAGGTTAAACTGTCTGACCCGAGCAGCTTTGCATTTAATTCAATCTATGCAATTAACCTCTTAACTCCCGCCTGAACTCATTTTTTTGTCATTTTTTGTCATTTTTTTGTCATTTTTTTGTCATTTTTTTGTCCATTTTTTTGGTCATTTTTTTGTCATTTTTTTGTCCATTTTTTGTCATTTTTTGGTCATTTTTAGTCATTTTTTTGTCCTTTTTTTTGTCATTTTTTAGTCTTTTTTTTGTCTTTTTTTTGTCTTTTTTTTGTCCATTTTTAGTCATTTTTTTGTCATTTTTTTGTCATTTTTTGCCATTTTTTTTGTCATTTTTTGTCTTTTTTTGTCATTTTTTGTCTTTTTTTGTCACTTTTTTGTCATTTTTTTGTCATTTTTTTGTCTTTTTTTGGTCATTTTTTGGTCATTTTTTTGTCTTTTTTTGTCATTTTTTTGTCATTTTTTTGTCATTTTTTTGTCATTTTTTTGTCTTTTTTTGTCATTTTTTGGTCATTTTTTGGTCTTTTTTTGTCTTTTTTTGTCATTTTTTGGTCATTTTTTGGTCATTTTTTTGGTCATTTTTTGGTCTTTTTTTGGTCATTTTTTTAGTCATTTTTTTAGTCATTTTTTAGTCATTTTTTTGGTCTTTTTTTTGTCATTTTTTGTCATTTTTTTGGTCACATTTTTTGTCATTTTTTTGGTCATTTTTTTTGTCATTTTTTTGTATGAGAGGTTAAACTGTCTGACCCGAGCAGTGTGGGCTTGTATGAGGTTAAACCTGTCTGACCCGAGCAGTGTGGGCTTGTATGAGGTTAAACTGTCTGACCCGAGCAGTGTGGGCTTGTATGAGAGGTTAAACTGTCTGACCCGAGCAGTGTGGGCTTGTATGAGAGGTTAAACTGTCTGACCCGAGCAGCTTTGCATTTAATTCAATCTATGCAATTAACCTCTTAACTCCCGCCTGAACTCATTTTTTTGTCCAATTTTAGTCTTTTTTTTTTGTCATTTTTTTTGTCATTTTTTGTCATTTTTTTGTCTTTTTTTGTCATTTTTTGTCTTTTTTTTTGGTCATTTTTCTGTCATTTTTTGTCTTTTTTTTGGTCATTTTTCTGTCATTTTTTGTCATTTTTTTGTCATTTTTTTTGTCTTTTTTTGTCTTTTTTTGTCACTTTTTTGTCACTTTTTTGTCATTTTTTTGTCTTTTTTTTGTCTTTTTTTTGTCTTTTTTTGTCTTTTTTTGTCACTTTTTTGTCAAAGTTTTTTGTCATTTTTTTGTCATTTTTTTGTCATTTTTTTGTCTTTTTTTGTCACTTTTTTGTCACTTTTTTGTCACTTTTTTGTCTTTTTTTTGTCTTTTTTTGTCTTTTTTTGTCACTTTTTTGTCAAAGTTTTTTGTCATTTTTTTGTCATTTTTTTGTCATTTTTTTGTCTTTTTTTGTCTTTTTTTGTCACTTTTTTGTCACTTTTTTGTCAAAGTTTTTGTCAAAGTTTTTGTCATTTTTTTGTCATTTTTTGTCATTTTTTTGTCTTTTTTTGTCTTTTTTTTGTCTTTTTTTGTCTTTTTTTGTCACTTTTTTGTCACTTTTTTGTCAAAGTTTTTGTCATTTTTTTGTCATTTTTTTGTCTTTTTTTTGTCTTTTTTTGTCTTTTTTTGTCACTTTTTTGTCACTTTTTTGTCACTTTTTTGTCAAAGTTTTTTGTCATTTTTTTGTCACTTTTTTGTCACTTTTTTGTCCCTTTTTTGTCAAAGTTTTTTTGTCATTTTTTTGTCATTTTTTTGTCAAAGTTTTATTCATTTTTTTGTCTTTTTTTGTCATTTTTTTTCCATTTTTTTTGTCATTTTTTTTGTCATTTTTTTGTCACATTTTTGTCATTTTTTGTCATTTTTTTGTCATTTTTTTGTCATTTTTTTGTCTTTTTTTGTCTTTTTTTGTCACTTTTTTGTCACTTTTTTGTCAAAGTTTTTGTCATTTTTTTGTCATTTTTTTGTCTTTTTTTTGTCTTTTTTTGTCTTTTTTTGTCACTTTTTTGTCACTTTTTTGTCACTTTTTTGTCAAAGTTTTTTGTCATTTTTTTGTCACTTTTTTGTCACTTTTTTGTCACTTTTTTGTCAAAGTTTTTTTGTCATTTTTTTGTCATTTTTTGTCATTTTTTTGTCAAAGTTTTATTCATTTTTTTGTCTTTTTTTGTCATTTTTTTTCCATTTTTTTTGTCATTTTTTTTGTCATTTTTTTGTCACATTTTTGTCATTTTTTGTCATTTTTTTGTCAAAGTTTTCGTCACTTTTTTGTCACATTTCCATCATTGTTTTCGTCTCAGTTTTGTTGCTTTTTTCCAGAAGCTTTTGGATTGGGGTAAAGCCAAACTGGAGAAGTACGAGAGGTTAAACTGTCTGACCCGAGCAGTGTGGGCTTGTATGAGAGGTTAAACTGTCTGACCCGAGCAGTGTGGGCTTGTATGAGAGGTTAAACTGTCTGACCCGAGCAGTGTGGGCTTGTATGAGAGGTTAAACTGTCTGACCCGAGCAGTGTGGGCTTGTATGAGAGGTTAAACTGTCTGACCCGAGCAGTGTGGGCTTGTATGAGAGGTTAAACTGTCTGACCCGAGCAGTGTGGGCTTGCTGGGCCGGCTGGTGGTGAAGTTGTCGTCCAGCAGCAGCTTCTCCAGCTCCTCGTTGGTCAGCTTGTCCACGTCGATGCCTTTGAACGGCTCCGGCGGCGGCTTCCTGGTCTCGGGGAACACGATGAGGTCCCTCTCGGGCCGGGCCGGCGCCCCCTGGAGGAGGACGGCGGGGCGGGCGGCGGCCTGGGGGACGGTGTTGGAGCGGGCGGGCTTCTGCGCCGGTCGGGACGCCGCGGAGGAGGGGAAGGTCTGGCGTTTTTCCCTCTGCAGTTTGGCCAGAGCCTCCTCCTCCATGCGCAGCGCCTCCTCTTTCCCCACGGGGGCGCCGCGGGGCTGGGAGATCTGCGCCATCGCCTCCAAACGTGCGGGAGAAGAAGAGGAGCGGGTCACACGCCTGGAACAGACAGACGTTATTGTGCAGGAGAATGAGGCTTTGTGGAACAGGAAACAGGAGCGGCTCCATCACACTTTAAGACTTTTCACGTTTCAATCAATGACATTTAGGAAACAAACTGAGCAAAGAAGTTTCTCCAAATCCCATCTCTGCATCTCTGCACACAGATCTATCACCGGCCTGGAGACGACCTGGGACCTGGGGACGTCCCGTGGAGGTGAGTCTCCAGGTCGTCTCTGTGAAGTGAAGTGAAGTGTGTCGAGTCTCCTGAAGGACTTTTCTAAAACTGTTTTAATTCAACTCCATTCATGATTCCGTACGATTTCTCCCTATTTAAAAACTAAATAACTGCGCACTGTAAATATATTTAAATATATATATTCATTGTATTTAATTAAAGTGCATCAACAGAAACAAAACTGCAAAGGCAAACCTCCAAAGTATTTATACTGTGTTTGGATTCAGCCGATATATTAAAAAAAAATATATATATATATATTTTTTTTAAATATGAATCGATTTGACTCAGTGTTAAATCAAATGGATTTTTCCCAGCCCTGATTCAATCCGTTCAGTGTTTTCCAAAGTAAATGATGAACATCTGGCTCCAGGTGTTTCTGTGATGCAGATTTTTTATATCTTCAAACATTACAGTAAAAACAACTGGGCCTAAACCGGGACCAGGATGAACCACCGGTATCGACCACAGTATCGACCACAGTATCGACCACAGTATCGACCACAGTATCGACCACAGTATCGACCACAGTATCGACCACAGTATCGACCACAGTATCGACCACAGTATCGACCACAGTATCGACCTCAGTATCGACCACAGTATCGATCACAGTATCGACCACAGTATCGACCACAGTATCGACCACAGTATCGACCACAGTATCGACCACAGTATCGATCACAGTATCGACCTCAGTATCGACCACAGTATCGACCACAGTATCGACCACAGTATCGACCACAGTATCGACCACAGTATCGATCACAGTATCGACCACAGTATCGACCACAGTATCGACCACAGTATCGATCACAGTATCGATCAGTGTATCGACCACAGTATCGACCACAGTATCGACCACAGTATCGATCAGTGTATCGACCACAGTATCGACCACAGTATCGACCACAGTATCGACCACAGTATCGACCACAGTATCGACCACAGTATCGACCTCAGTATCGACCTCAGTATCGACCACAGTATCGACCACAGTATCGACCACAGTATCGACCACAGTATCGACCTCAGTATCGACCTCAGTATCGACCACAGTATCGACCACAGTATCGACCACAGTATCGACCACAGTATCGACCACAGTATCGACCACAGTATCGACCACAGTATCGACCACAGTATCGACCACAGTATCGATCACAGTATCGACCACAGTATCGACCACAGTATCGACCACAGTATCGACCACAGTATCGATCAGTGTATCGACCACAGTATCGACCACAGTATCGACCACAGTATCGATCAGTGTATCGACCACAGTATCGACCACAGTATCGACCACAGTATCGACCACAGTATCGACCACAGTATCGACCACAGTATCGATCAGTGTATCGACCACAGTATCGACCACAGTATCGACCACAGTATCGACCACAGTATCGATCAGTGTATCGACCACAGTATCGACCACAGTATCGACCACAGTATCGACCACAGTATCGATCAGTGTATCGACCACAGTATCGACCTCAGTATCGACCACAGTATCGACCACAGTATCGACCACAGTATCGACCACAGTATCGACCACAGTATCGACCACAGTATCGACCTCAGTATCGACCACAGTATCGATCACAGTATCGACCACAGTATCGACCACAGTATCGACCACAGTATCGACCACAGTATCGATCACAGTATCGACCACAGTATCGACCACAGTATCGACCACAGTATCGACCACAGTATCGACCACAGTATCGATCAGTGTATCGACCACAGTATCGACCACAGTATCGACCACAGTATCGACCACAGTATCGACCACAGTATCGACCACAGTATCGACCACAGTATCGATCAGTGTATCGACCACAGTATCGACCACAGTATCGACCACAGTATCGATCACAGTATCGACCACAGTATCGACCACAGTATCGACCACAGTATCGACCACAGTATCGACCACAGTATCGACCACAGTATCGATCAGTGTATCGACCACAGTATCGACCACAGTATCGACCACAGTATCGACCACAGTATCGACCACAGTATCGACCACAGTATCGACCACAGTATCGACCACAGTATCGACCACAGTATCGACCACAGTATCGACCACAGTATCGACCACAGTATCGATCAGTGTATCGACCACAGTATCGACCACAGTATCGACCACAGTATCGACCACAGTATCGACCACAGTATCGATCAGTGTATCGACCACAGTATCGACCACAGTATCGACCACAGTATCGACCACAGTATCGATCAGTGTATCGACCACAGTATCGACCACAGTATCGACCACAGTATCGATCAGTGTATCGACCACAGTATCGACCTCAGTATCGACCACAGTATCGACCACAGTATCGATCACAGTATCGACCACAGTATCGACCACAGTATCGATCAGTGTATCGACCACAGTATCGACCACAGTATCGACCACAGTATCGACCACAGTATCGATCAGTGTATCGACCACAGTATCGACCACAGTATCGACCACAGTATCGATCAGTGTATCGACCACAGTATCGACCACAGTATCGACCACAGTATCGACCACAGTATCGACCACAGTATCGACCACAGTATCGACCACAGTATCGACCACAGTATCGACCACAGTATCGACCACAGTATCGACCACAGTCTGACCTCTGACCTCCCTGATCGAGGCCGTGTTTCCGCCGGGTCAGAACCAGGAGGAGAAACTCTTGTGCTGAAGAATCGCTGCTGGAGCGAAGTCCAGAAGGAGAATCAGTAACCGCGAGTTTATGGAGAGAAAACGCTGATTCAGACCAAACACAACCAGCTTTAACTTCAGCTTTAACTAAAGACGCTCAATAAACATAAAGATCCTCCAGTGTTTGAACCACGCGGCGCAGCTCGGGGAAAAACAAGTGTCTGAGAGGAACTTTCCTGAGGAGGTCGAGGAGGAAAGTCCAGATCTTCAGATCTTCAGACCTGAGGAGGTCGAGCAGTAAAGTCCAGATCTTCAGACCTGAGGAGGTCGAGGAGTAAAGTCCAGTGATCTTCAGACCTGAGGAGGTCGAGGAGTAAAGTCCAGTGATGTTCAGACCTGAGGAGGTCGAGGAGTAAAGTCCAGATCTTCAGACCTGAGGAGGTCGAGGAGTAAAGTCCAGATCTTCAGACCTGAGGAGGTCGAGGAGTAAAGTCCAGATCTTCAGACTCACCGATAACTGATCTGTACTATGGTGACAGAGATCAGACTTTACTGATGTTAAAACATTCACAGTTTCTCTGAGAAAGAACTCGTAAACGGTAAATATCGGATATCGGCCGATACGCAAACCTCCAGTATCGGAATCGGAAGCTGGATCGGTGCCGATGCATCACTGTGGGAAAAATGGCCTTGAAACGAGGGCTGAACGATGTGGACCAAACATCTTGATATCGATACGATAACGATATATCGTTCAGCCCTACTTGAAACGATACTTTCCCAAATAAATCTGAGAAACTGAAGAATTAAACCTGTTTTTTTCTTTGGTTTCCAGGTGAAATGTGAGAATTCGAGGGCCGGGCACTTCTCGCTTCGATACCAGTCCTTTAACGATACTTGGTTTCCGATACAGATACCTGAACGATACTTGAAACAGAAGAGTAACGTGGTTATAGAGCTCCACAGTCATTCACTTCCTGACTATAGAAACTCCGTATCCCAAGATCCATTGCGACATCGCGCCCGCTGGTCGAGGCAACCAGGTTTTCAGCAAACACGGCCAGTTTCTGTTACTTTGCAGACACAAGTTCTATATTATTTCACTGTTAAACAATCTGAATCAGGCTAATGGGAATCAGAATGATCTGTGGTTCGTTTAACCTCTTAACTCTCGCCTGAACATGTTTTCTCCTGTTCTCCAAATTCTCCAAATCTAAAAGCTTCTTCAAGATAGCCACAAAAAACGAGAAGAAAATGAGGATGTACACTGACAAAAATGGCAAAAATTGAGTAAAAAAATGACAAAAATCCAGCAAAAAAGTGACAAAAATCCAGCAAAAAAGTGACAAAAATCCAGCAAAAAAGTGACAAAAATCCAGCAAAAAATGAAAAAAATCCAGCAAAAAAAGTGACAAAAATCCAGCAAAAAAAGTGACAAAAATCCAGCAAAAAATGAAAAAAATCCAGCAAAAAAAGTGACAAAAATCCAGCAAAAAAAGTGACAAAAATCCAGCAAAAAATGACAAAAATCCAGCAAAAAAGTGACAAAAATCCAGCAAAAAATGAAAAAAATCCAGCAAAAAAGTGACAAAAAAGTGACAAAAATCCAGCAAAAAATGAAAAAAATCCAGCAAAAAAAGTGACAAAAATCCAGCAAAAAAAGTGACAAAAATCCAGTAAAAAAGTGACAAAAATCCAGCAAAAAAAATGAAAAAAATCCAGCAAAAAAAGAGACAAAAATCCAGTAAAAAAAAGTGACAAAAATCCAGTAAAAAAGAGACAAAAATCCAGTAAAAAAAGTGACAAAAATCGAGTAAAAAAGTGACAAAAATCCATCAAAAAAGTGACAAAAATCCAGTAAAAAAAAGTGACAAAAATCCAGTAAAAAAGTGACAAAAATCCATCAAAAAAGTGACAAAAATCCAGAAAAAAAAAGACAAAAATCCAGCAAAAAAATGACAAAAATCCAGAAAAAAAAACACAAAAATCCAGCAATAAAAACGACAAAACTTCAGTAAAAAAGTGACAAAAATACAGCAAAAAACGACAAAAATCCAGCAAAAAAGTGAAAAAAATCCAGCAAAAAAGTGACAAAATTCCAGCAAAAAAAGACAAAAATCCAGAAAAAAGTGACAAAAATCCAACAAAAAAGTGACAAAAATCCAGAAAAAAAGTGACAAAAATCCAGCAAAAAAATGACAAAAATCCAGCAAAAAAATGACAAAAATCCAGCAAAAAAATGACAAAAATCCAACAAAAAAGTGACAAAAATCCAGCAAAAAAACGACAAAAATCCAGCAAAAAAATGACAAAAATCCATCAAAAAAATGACAAAAATCCATCAAAAAAATGACAAAAATCCTGCAAAAAAGTGACAAAAATCCATCAAAAAAATGACAAAAATCCAGTAAAAAAATGACAAAAATCCAGCAAAAAAGTGACAAAAATCCAACAAAAAAAATTACAAAAATCCAGCCAAAAAAGTAACAAAAGTGCCATATAAAAAGTGAGAAAAACACATAAGGGAAATAAAAAGTGACGACAATGGCAAAGAGGAGAGACTGCATTTGGTTCGTTTAATTGGATCGTTGGGAACATTTTTTTGACGTTTTTCTTACTCTCTGTGTTAGACATGGACACAACGTCACTTATCTGCCTGCATTATGTTTGAATACATTGTTTATAACATGTAAATATGTCCTTCCGGGTAAAGATCCGGTGAAATAACTGGAAAAACGAGAAAAAAATTGGGCAAAATAAGAAAAAAAAAGTTCTTTATTTGAGCTGAAACGAGTCCTTTAGTGCCGTCCCTGGACAAAAAGTGTATTCGGTTCCTGCTTCCGATCCTCCTGATACAAGCAGAACATAAACGTGTTCCCGATACCAGACCGATATCGTTTAACGGCGCCCCGCCCTCCACACACCGGGAAACTTTTGAGCAAAGAACATCCACAATTCCAGCAGAATCACCAGAAACATGGCGGACAGTGTCATTATGATCCAAGAGATGGAGATTTACAGCCAGGGGAATCTACGTGACGCTTTAAGGACAGCGGACGCTCACCTGACGCTCACCTGGAAACACAACAAGTTACGTAACGCGTCGACAAACTCTTTAAAGATTCCTATGACGGGAGGCCTGACAGACGCGTGTTTGTGTCTGGGCTCTCTCCGCCGGGACACGGTGGAATCAGGCGCCTGAGGGCCCCCCCCGCCCCCCCGCGCCACAAATAAATCAGACTTTCTCTGAATAAATAAACAGCGCACAGATCCTCAGTGTAGCGGCCGCTCTGGCGCTACTTACGATCTGCCAACCTCATTATCACAGCGAGTCAAAGGTCAAATCACAAAACAAATCAAGCCGAATTCAAGAAGACACCGTGTTCTTGTAGGTTTGAACACTGTCGGCGCGCGGATGAACTCACAACATTACGAAATCAACGGAAACCCGCGAAGTCGCTGCTTTTCTCAACGCGGTTCGGGGTTCGCCGCTACACGCCGTTTTAAAAGCGCTTAAAAGCTTCCATTTCGTGTAAAAAACATGCTAAAGCGCGAGGGAATCAAAGGCGGGCGGGCGAACCGGCGGGAGGACGGGAGACACCGCGGGGGGAAGCACTTTTACCGCACTTTGTCACAGTTTTGTTCCGAGGCCAAACTTTTTCCTTTCGGAGTCGGGACGCTTTCTGCGAACTCAGCCGTTAAAGTCGGTTAAAGTCGGGGGAACGGCGGCGGCTCACGGTGGCGCGGGAGTTTCCCCTCTTTTTACCGGGACGACCGAGGCGAAAAGCCCGTCCGCGTCTTAAGTAACTCCGATTTAATAATTTAAAAGTGCCAGGACGGTGCCAGGTCTCGGAACACGGAAGGACGGCGGGATGGGGGCCGCCGCGGTGGCCAGTTCCGCGGCGGAAAATGGCGCTGGTGTCGGGGCTGGCGCGAGCGTAACTTTCCCGGGTGAAACGTCGCGGGTTTCGGGGGAGTTTGTACCTTTCAGCGGAGCGCGGTCCGGAGCCATTTTCCTGCACTTGCTTTTTCTTTACTTTTTTTTCGGCGTCCGTGTCCGTCTTCTCCCTCGCAGACGTCAGTTCCTGTGGAGGAGAGAGAACCGGGGGGGGGAGAGCGGGGGGGGAGAGCGGAGCGAGGCCGAGCACGGAGCGCCTTCTGCGGCTGCGGGGAGGAGCGGTACACGGGGCGACAGCGACGCCCAGTGGAGGGGCCGGGCCAGTGCAGCTAACGTGGTTACGTAACAGGCCTGACGCTCTTTTTAGTCTCTTTATTCTCTCTTTATTCTCTCTTTATTCTCTTTATTCTCGTTTTACTCTTTTTACTGTTGTTTGTGTTTAACCTGCATAATGTTGTGACTTTGTCCTACTTTATATTTATTGCTCTGACCTTGAATGTTTTATTTTCTTATTTATGTCGAGGGACGAAAAAACTAACTCCGGTGCTTTTGTTCATGTTTGTTAATGTCCAGTGTCAAATAAATGAATACATACATAACATACATAAAAAATACATTAAAAATACATTAAAAATACATTAAAAATACATAAATACATTAAAAAATACATAAATACATAAAAAAAATACATAAAAAAATACATAAAAACATTAAAAAATACATAAATACATTAAAAATACATAAATACATAATAAAAATACATAAATACATTAAAAAAATACATAAATACATTAAAAATACATAAATACATAAAAAAAATACATAAATACATTAAAAAATACATAAATACATTAAAAATACATAAATACATAAATACATTAAAAAAATACATAAAAACATTAAAAAATACATAAATACATAAATACATAAATACATTAAAAATACATAAATACATAAAAAAAATACATAAAAACATAAAAAAATACATAAATACATAAATACATTAAAATACATAAATACATAAAAAAAATACATAAAATCATTAAAAAATACATAAATACATAAATACATTAAAAATACATAAATACATAAAAAAATACATAAAATCATTAAAAAAATACATAAAAACATTAAAAAATACATAAATACATTAAAAATACATAAATACATTAAAAATACATAAATACATAAAAAATACATAAATACATTAAAAATACATAAATACATTAAAAATACATAAATACATTAAAAATGCATAAATAAAAAAACATAAATAAATAAATAGATAAATAAAAAATACAGAAATTAATTAATTAATTAAATAAAAAAAATACAGAAATAAAAAATACAAAAATACAGAAATAAAAAAAAACATACAGAAATACATAAATACATAAAAAATACATAAATACATTAAAAATACATAAATACATAAAAAAATACATAAAATCATTAAAAAATACATAAAAACATTAAAAAATACATAAATACATAAATACATTAAAAAAACATAAATACATTAAAAATACATAAATACATAAAAAATACATAAATACATTAAAAATACATAAATACATTAAAAATACATAAATACATTAAAAATACATAAATAAAAAAACATAAATAAATAGATAAATAAAAAAACATAAATAAATAGATAAATAAAAAAATATAAATAAATAGATAAATAAAAAATACAGAAATTAATTAATTAATTAAATAAAAAAAATACAGAAATAAAAAAAAAATACAGAAATACATAACTAAATAAATACATAACTAAATAAATACATAACTAAATAAAAAGATAAATAAATAAATACACACACACACACACACACATACACACACACACACACACATAAATACATGATGATCATATTTAATGAGCTGCTCCTTTATTT
Source organism: Gobius niger (assembly GCF_951799975.1). Lineage (NCBI taxonomy): Eukaryota > Metazoa > Chordata > Actinopteri > Gobiiformes > Gobiidae > Gobius > Gobius niger. The sequence continues at coordinate 114,352 of NW_027639254.1, read as the reverse complement.
CAAATGATCTGAGGCTCTTTCACACTGACCGTGTTTGGATGATTTTAGTTTCTTCTTTTTATTTAGTCAGATTTTAGTCAAAGAAAAACTTTGAGTCACAATAAATATGACTTTAACTAAAATCATGACTTAACACTTTAGGACTTAGAACTACACAGCTGTTTACCTGCAGGTGAGAGTGGCTGTTAGAGGGGGCGGAGCCAGGCTGGACTCCTCCCCCTGGGCTGAGCTGAACCTTAGAGGGGGCGGAGCCAGGCTGGAGTCCTACAGACGAGGACTCGAGAGCCTTCACTGAAGATGGACCAGCCCTGGACGACTGAGAGCCCACACAGAAAACATGACCCTGCTCTACAAACACTGCAGGAGTCAGACCTGTTCCAGGGCGGGGCGGCCTCAGGGCGGGGCGGCCTCAGGGCGGGGCGGCCTCAGGGCGGGGCGGCCTCAGGGCGGCCTCAGGGCTGCGCTTTGGCACCGGTCCTGTTCTTCACTTTCATCAGCTCTGCTTAGACGCCGACTCCACAGCGCCCCCTGCAGATACAGCAGAAGATAACGGCAGGGGCTGGACTGGGACTGAAAACCAGCCCTGGACTCGGGTCAGTGTAAATGTGACACTTCCACAAAGACACATGTTGAGATCGAGAGAGCATTTTCTCCAGTTCAGCTTTACCCAAATCTAAAAGCTTCTTGACTGGAGAGCAACACTGTAACGCCTCATTTGAAAGCTAAGATCTAGAAAAGTGATGGTAACTTTTGGTCAAGTTGTCGCTGCATTTTTGTCACGTTTTTGTTGCTTTTTCATAACTTTGTCGTCACGTTTTCGTCACATTTTGTTGCTTTTCCAGCACATTTTTGTTTTTGATGCTTTTCTTTTAACCTCTTAACTCCCGCCTAAACCGAGAGCGTTTTCTCCAGTTCAGCTTTACCCAAATCCTGTAGGCCAGTGTAACGCCTCATCTGAAAGACCTACAAAACTAAATTGATCTTTTTCCTCACATAATAATTTTTTTTCAGCACTTGTTTTGTTGGGCAGTCGACTCATTTTTTGTCAAATTTTCGGGACTTTTTTCTCACTTTTTCGTCAAATTTTTCTCACTTTTTCGTCATTTTTTTTTTAATTTTTCGTCAATTTTTTTCTAATTTTTTCGTCAAATTTTCTCACTTTTTTGTCAAATTTTTCTCAATTTTTCGTCATTTTTTTCTAAATTTTTCGTCATTTTTTTCAAAAAAATTCGTCAATTTTTTCTAAATTTTTCGTCCATTTTTTGTAAATTTCTTGGCACTTTTTTCACATTTTCATCCTTGTTTTCGTCTCAGTTTTGTTGCTATTTTTGCCCCTTTTTTCCAGAAGCTTTTGGATTGGGGTAAAGCTGGAGAAAGTGTGCTCGGTTCAGGTGGGAGTTAAGGGGTTAAGCTTTTAGATTGGGGTAAAGCTCGGGGGTTAGGGTAAAGTGATAAAGCAGAACATCATGGAAGGACAGGGTTTTTTATCAGCACTGCTTAGACGACGACTCCACAGCGCCCCCTGCAGATACAGCAGAACATCATGTCATTTTACTACAGTATTTCTATGTGGAGTTTGTTGATTTGTTATTGTACATGTTTATATAAAAGGCATAAAAATCCAGTTTGGCTTTACCCAAATCTAAAAGCTAAGACAAAGCATCAAAATAGCAACAAAAACTAGAATAAAACTGCTTCTAAACCGGGCAGAGAGGGTCAAAGTGTTTTGGACGTAACGCCGTATAGTGACAGCCCGTGACGTCACCACCGCGTGACGTAATAAAGCCCCGGCTCTGACTGACCGCTGCCTGCGGCCTGTCAGGCTTCAACGCGACTCCGCACGCTCCCCCCGCGGACCAATCAGAGCGCGGCGGGACGGGGGGGGGGCGGGCCGTCGCCATGGTAACCGCAGCTCTTTTATTTAAGCCGCCGCCGCCGCCGCTGCTGCTCAGGACGGAATCAGCTCCGCCGCCGGAAAACTGCGAGAAACAGCGGAAAAAACCGAGGAAGCATCGGGCAGAGGTGAGTGTCCGCGTGCGGCGTCAGGGTCCACGTGCACCACGTTCACACCGCGCTCAGAGTGACGTTTAAAGCGGTTTAAAGCGGTTTAAAGCGGATATACAGCGACAGGTGCGTGCGCAACTTTACTCACGAAACACCGGTTATTATTTTACATGTTATGTCATTTTTGTCAAATTTTTGTCACTTTTTCGTCCATTTTCTCTCAATTTTTCGTCAAATTTTCCTCAATTTTTCGTCAAATTATTCGCGTGTTTTGTCAAATTTTCCGTCAAATTTTCCTCACTTTTTTGGCCAAATTTTTGTCAAATTATTCGCATTTTTTCGTCCAATTCTTGTCACTTTTTCGTAAATTTTTCCTCAATTTTTTCTCAATTTTTCGTCATTTTTTTTGTCAAATTCTTGTCACTTTTTCGTCCATTTTTTCTCAATTTTTTCTCAATTTTTTCTCAATTTTTGTCAAATTCTTCTCACTTTTTCGTCCATTTTTTCTCAATTTTTCGTCACTTTTTTGCCAATGTTTTCTCACTTTCTTCACATTTTCATCCTTGTTTTCGTCTCAGTTTTGTTGTTATTTTCACACCTTTTTTCCAGAAGCTTTTGGATTGGGGTAAAGCTGGAGAAAATGTGCTCGGTTCAGGTGGGAGTTAAGGGGTTGATATTGCCTGCAGTTCACAAACTCTCCACCAGGGGGAGCTGCGGCGCCCTCAGCACCCTGGGTTCCCACGGCCTTGGACGAGGGGGGGTCTTGAGGAGAGAGCGACAGAAATGTGGAGCTTCTGAAGCGTCAGGTTAAATATTGGTCCGGAGCAAACACGGGTTTAACTGAAGCAAACACTGCGGGCGATTCAACCGACAACCTCAACGGTCACTTAGAGGGGGGGATCTCTCTCTCTCTCTCTCTCTCTCTCTCTCTCTCTCTCTCTCTAACAGGACACTGTGTTACAGATGGATGTCTGTAGGGGGCGCTCTCTCTCTCTCTCTAACAGGACACTGTGTTACAGATGGATGTCTGTAGGGGGCGCTCTCTCTCTCTCTCTCTCTAACAGGACACTGTGTTACAGATGGATGTCTGTAGGGGGCGCTCTCTCTCTCTCTCTCTAACAGGACACTGTGTTACAGATGGATGTCTGTAGGGGGCGCTCTCTCTCTCTCTCTCTCTAACAGGACACTGTGTTACAGATGGATGTCTGTAGGGGGCGCTCTCTCTCTCTCTCTCTAACAGGACACTGTGTTACAGATGGATGTCTGTAGGGGGCGCTCTCTCTCTCTCTCTCTCTAACAGGACACTGTGTTACAGATGGATGTCTGTAGGGGGCGCTCTCTCTCTCTCTCTCTAACAGGACACTGTGTTACAGATGGATCTCTGTAGGGGGCGCTCTCTGCTGCAGCTCGTGGTGTTGCTGCTGCTCGTGGCTCTAGTCGAGTCCAGTCCAGTCGATCAGAATCAAACGGACGAGAAGCCGGCCCCGAGGAGCGCCGTGAGTACCACACAGAGTACCACACAAAGTACCACCAACTACTGCAGTACCACACAGAGTACCTCCAACTACTGCAGTACCACACAAAGTACCACCAACTACTGCAGTACCACACAGAGTACCACCAACTACTGCAGTACCACACAGAGTACCACCAACTACTGCAGTACCACACAGAGTACCACACAGAGTACCACACAGAGTACCACAAAGGCATTTTCTTATTTGTTACAGTTAAAATTATATAGAATGTAATATCTAGCAGTTTTTTCTTCAAATGGTGTTGAATGTGTCACTTTAATCGTCCTCAGAGCCGACTCGGGTGTGTGGGTTTGTTTCATTGTGTCACTTTAATCGTCCTCAGAGCCGACTCGGGTGTGTGTGTTTGTTTCATTGTGTCACTTTAACTGTGTCTCTGAAAGAGTGTGTGTTTGTTGTGTTGCAGGACGTGTCTCTTCATTATAACAAATACCTCCAGCAGGTGGTGCTGTACCTGGAGAACGACCCGCACTTCAGAGAGAAGCTGCGCAGCGCCAACGCCAGCGACCTCACTGTAATGACCTCATCACTGTAGTGACATCACTGTAATGACCTCACTGTAATGACCTCACTGTAATGACCTCACTGTAATGACATCACTGTAATGACATCACTGTAATGACATCACTGACATCACTGTAATGACATCACTGTAACGACATCACTGTAACGACATCACTGTAATGACCTCACTGTAATGACATCACTGTAATGACATCACTGACATCACTGTAATGACATCACTGTAATGACATCACTGTAACGACATCACTGTAACGACATCACTGTAATGACATCACTGACATCACTGTAATGACATCACTGTAATGACCTCACTGTAACGACCTCACTGTAACGACATCACTGTAATGACATCACTGTAATGACATCACTGTAACGACATCACTGTAACGACATCACTGTAATGACATCACTGACATCACTGTAATGACATCACTGTAATGACCTCACTGTAACGACATCACTGTAACGACATCACTGTAATGACATCACTGTAACGACATCACTGTAACGACATCACTGTAATGACATCACTGTAATGACATCACTGTAACGACATCACTGCAACGACATCACTGTAACGACATCACTGTAACGACATCACTGTAACGACATCACTGTAATGACCTCACTGTAACGACATCACTGTAACGACATCACTGTAACGACATCACTGTAATGACATCACTGTAATGACATCACTGTAATGACATCACTGTAATGACATCACTGTAACGACATCACTGTAATGACATCACTGTAACGACATCACTGTAACGACATCACTGTAACGACATCACTGTAACGACATCACTGTAACGACATCACTGTAATGACATCACTGTAATGACATCACTGTAATGACATCACTGTAACGACATCACTGTAACGACATCACTGTAATGACATCACTGTAATGACATCACTGTAACGACATCACTGTAATGACATCACTGTAATGACATCACTGTAATGACCTCACTGTAATGACATCACTGTAATGACATCACTGTAATGACATCACTGTAATGACATCACTGTAACGACATCACTGTAATGACCTCACTGTAATGACATCACTGTAACGACATCACTGTAACGACATCACTGTAACGACCTCACTGTAATGACATCACTGTAATGACATCACTGTAACGACATCACTGTAACGACATCACTGTAATGACCTCACTGTAATGACATCACTGTAATGACATCACTGTAACGACATCACTGTAACGACATCACTGTAATGACCTCACTGTAATGACATCACTGTAATGACATCACTGACATCACTGTAATGACATCACTGTAACGACATCACTGTAATGACCTCACTGTAACGACATCACTGACATCACTGTAATGACCTCACTGTAATGACATCACTGTAACGACATCACTGTAACGACATCACTGTAATGACCTCACTGTAATGACATCACTGTAATGACATCACTGTAATGACATCACTGTAATGACATCACTGACATCACTGTAATGACATCACTGTAACGACATCACTGTAATGACCTCACTGTAACGACATCACTGACATCACTGTAATGACCTCACTGTAATGACATCACTGTAATGACATCACTGACATCACTGTAATGACATCACTGTAACGACATCACTGTAATGACCTCACTGTAATGACATCACTGTAACGACATCACTGTAACGACCTCACTGTAATGACATCACTGTAACGACCTCACTGTAATGACATCACTGTAATGACATCACTGTAATGACATCACTGTAATGACATCACTGTAATGACATCACTGTAACGACCTCACTGTAATGACATCACTGTAATGACATCACTGTAATGACATCACTGTAACGACCTCACTGTAATGACATCACTGTAATGACATCCCTGTAACGACATCACTGTAATGACCTCACTGTAATGACCTCACTGTAACGACATCACTGACATCACTGTAACGACCTCACTGTAGTGACATCACTGTAATGACATCACTGTAACGACATCACTGTAATGACATCACTGACATCACTGTAATGACATCACTGTAACGACATCACTGTAACGACATCACTGTAATGACCTCACTGTAATGACATCACTGTAATGACATCACTGTAATGACATCACTGTAATGACATCACTGTAACGACATCACTGACATCACTGTAATGACCTCACTGTAACGACATCACTGTAATGACATCACTGTAATGACATCACTGTAATGACATCACTGTAACGACATCACTGACATCACTGTAATGACATCACTGTAACGACATCACTGTAATGACATCACTGTAATGACATAACTGACATCACTGTAATGACCTCACTGTAACGACATCACTGTAATGACATCACTGTAATGACATCACTGTAATGACATCACTGTAACGACATCACTGACATCACTGTAATGACATCACTGTAACGACATCACTGTAATGACATCACTGTAATGACATCACTGTAATGACATCACTGTAATGACATCACTGTAACGACATCACTGACATCACTGTAATGACATCACTGTAATGACATCACTGTAATGACATCACTGTAATGACATCACTGTAATGACATCACTGTAACGACCTCACTGTAACGACATCACTGTAACGACATCACTGTAACGACATCACTGTAACGACATCACTGTAACGACCTCACTGTAATGACATCACTGTAATGACATCACTGTAATGACATCACTGTAACGACATCACTGTAACGACATCACTGTAACGACCTCACTGTAACGACATCACTGTAACGACCTCACTGTAATGACATCACTGTAATGACATCACTGTAATGACATCACTGTAATGACATCACTGTAACGACATCACTGTAACGACATCACTGTAACGACCTCACTGTAATGACATCACTGTAATGACATCACTGTAATGACCTCACTGTAACGACATCACTGTAATGACATCACTGTAATGACATCACTGTAATGACATCACTGTAACGACATCACTGACATCACTGTAATGACATCACTGTAACGACATCACTGTAATGACATCACTGTAATGACATCACTGTAATGACATCACTGTAATGACATCACTGTAATGACATCACTGTAACGACATCACTGACATCACTGTAATGACATCACTGTAATGACATCACTGTAATGACATCACTGTAACGACATCACTGTAACGACATCACTGTAATGACATCACTGTAACGACATCACTGTAACGACCTCACTGTAATGACATCACTGTAACGACATCACTGTAATGACATCACTGTAATGACATCACTGTAACGACATCACTGTAACGACCTCACTGTAATGACATCACTGTAATGACATCACTGTAATGACCTCACTGTAATGACATCACTGTAACGACATCACTGTAACGACATCACTGTAACGACATCACTGTAACGACCTCACTGTAATGACCTCACTGTAACGACATCACTGTAATGACCTCACTGTAACGACATCACTGTAATGACCTCACTGTAACGACATCACTGTAACGACATCACTGTAATGACATCACTGTAACGACATCACTGTAATGACATCACTGTAATGACCTCACTGTAACGACATCACTGTAATGACCTCACTGTAACGACATCACTGTAATGACCTCACTGTAACGACATCACTGTAATGACCTCACTGTAACGACATCACTGTAATGACATCACTGTAACGACATCACTGACATCACTGTAATGACATCACTGTAATGACATCACTGTAACGACATCACTGTAATGACATCACTGTAACGACATCACTGTAACGACCTCACTGTAATGACATCACTGTAACGACATCACTGACATCACTGTAATGACATCACTGTAATGACATCACTGTAACGACCTCACTGTAATGACATCACTGTAATGACATCACTGTAACGACATCACTGTAATGACCTCACTGTAATGACCTCACTGTAACGACATCACTGTATTGACATCACTGTAATGACCTCACTGTAATGACCTCACTGTAATGACATCACTGTAGTGACATCACTGTAATGACATCACTGTAACGACCTCACTGTAACGACATCACTGTAATGACCTCACTGTAATGACATCACTGACATCACTGTAATGACATCACTTTAACGACATCACTGTAACGACCTCACTGTAACGACATCACTGTAATGACCTCACTGTAATGACATCACTGACATCACTGTAATGACATCACTGTAATGACATCACTGTAACGACCTCACTGTAACGACATCACTGTAATGACCTCACTGTAATGACATCACTGACATCACTGTAACGACATCACTGTAATGACCTCACTGTAACGACATCCCTGTAACGACATCACTGTAACGACATCACTGTAATGACCTCACTGTAATGACATCACTGTAATGACATCACTGTAATGACATCACTGTAATGACCTCACTGTAATGACATCCCTGTAATGACATCACTGTAATGACATCACTGTAATGACATCACTGTAACGACCTCACTGTAACGACCTCACTGTAACGTCATCACTGTAATGACCTCACTGTAATGACATCACTGTAATGACATCACTGTAATGACATCACTGTAATGACCTCACTGTAATGACCTCACTGTAATGACATCACTGACATCACTGTAATGACATCACTGTAATGACATCACTGTAATGACATCACTGTAATGACATCACTGTAATGACATCACTGTAACGACCTCACTGTAACGACATCACTGTAATGACCTCACTGTAATGACATCACTGCAATGACATCACTGTAATGACATCACTGTAATGACATCACTGTAATGACCTCACTGTAATGACATCACTGACATCACTGTAATGACATCACTGTAACGACCTCACTGTAATGACATCACTGTAATGACATCACTGTAACGACCTCACTGTAATGACATCACTGTAATGACATCACTGTAACGACCTCACTGTAATGACATCACTGTAATGACATCACTGACATCACTGTAATGACATCACTGTAACGACCTCACTGTAATGACATCACTGTAATGACATCACTGTAACGACCTCACTGTAATGACATCACTGTAATGACATCACTGTAATGACATCACTGTAATGACCTCACTGTAGTGACATCACTGTAATGACATCACTGTAACGACATCACTGTAACGACATCACTGTAATGACATCACTGTAATGACATCACTGTAATGACATCACTGTAACGACCTCACTGTAACGACCTCACTGTAATGACATCACTGTAAGGACATCACTGTAACGACATCACTGTAATGACATCACTGTAACGACATCACTGTAACGACATCACTGTAATGACATCACTGTAATGACATCACTGTAACGACCTCACTGTAATGACATCACTGTAATGACATCACTGTAATGTCATCACTGTAATGACATCACTGTAATGACATCACTGTAATGACATCACTGTAATGACATCACTGTAATGACATCACTGTAATGTCATCACTGTAATGACATCACTGTAACGACATCACTGTAACGACATCACTGTAACGACATCACTGTAACGACATCACTGTAATGACCTCACTGTAATGACATCACTGTAATGACATCACTGTAACGACATCACTGTAATGACATCACTGTAACGACATCACTGTAATGACATCACTGTAACGACATCACTGTAACGACATCACTGTAACGACCTCACTGTAACGACATCACTGTAATGACATCACTGTAATGACATCACTGTAACGACATCACTGTAACGACATCACTGTAATGACATCACTGTAACGACATCACTGTAATGTCATCACTGTAATGACATCACTGTAACGACATCACTGTAACGACCTCACTGTAACGACATCACTGTAATGACATCACTGTAACGACCTCACTGTAATGACATCACTGTAATGACATCACTGTAATGACATCACTGTAATGACATCACTGTAACGACATCCCTGTAACGACATCACTGTAATGACATCACTGTAACGACATCACTGTAATGTCATCACTGTAATGACATCACTGTATTGACATCACTGTAATGACATCACTGTAACGACATCACTGTAACGACATCACTGTAATGACATCACTGTAACGACCTCACTGTAACGACATCACTGTAACGACATCACTGTAATGACATCACTGTAATGACATCACTGTAACGACCTCACTGTAACGACATCACTGTAACGACATCACTGTAGTGACATCATCACTGTAACGACATCACTGTAATGACATCACTGTAACGACATCACTGTAATGACATCACTGTAACGACATCACTGTAATGTCATCACTGTAACGACATCACTGTAACGACATCACTGTAACGACATCACTGTAACGACATCACTGTAACGACATCACTGTAACGACATCACTGTAATGACATCACTGTAACGACATCACTGTAACGACCTCACTGTAATGACATCACTGTAACGACATCACTGTAATGACATCACTGTAACGACATCACTGTAACGACCTCACTGTAACGACATCACTGTAACGACATCACTGTAACGACATCACTGTAACGACATCACTGTAACGACCTCACTGTAACGACATCACTGTAACGACATCACTGTAATGACATCACTGTAACGACATCACTGTAGTGACATCACTGTAACGACATCACTGTAACGACATCACTGTAACGACATCACTGTAATGACATCACTGTAACGACCTCACTGTAACGACATCACTTTAACGACATCACTGTAACGACATCACTGTAATGACCTCACTGTAACGACATCACTGACATCACTGTAACGACCTCACTGTAATGACATCACTGTAACGACATCACTGTAACGACATCACTGTAATGACCTCACTGTAACGACATCACTGTAACGACATCACTGTAACGACATCACTGTAATGACCTCACTGTAACGACATCACTGACATCACTGTAATAACATCACTGTAACGACATCACTGTAACGACATCACTGTAACGACCTCACTGTAACGACATCACTGTAATGACATCACTGTAATGACATCACTGACATCACTGTAACGACATCACTGTAACGACATCACTGTAACGACATCACTGTAACGACATCACTGTAACGACATCACTGTAACGACATCACTGTAATGACATCACTGTAATGACATCACTGACATCACTGTAACGACATCACTGTAACGACATCACTGTAACGACATCACTGTAATGACCTCACTGTAATGACATCACTGTAATGACATCACTGTAACGACATCACTGTAACGACATCACTGTAATGACATCACTGTAACGACATCACTGTAACGACATCACTGTAACGACCTCACTGTAACGACATCACTGTAATGACATCACTGTAATGACATCACTGTAACGACATCACTGTAACGACATCACTGTAATGACATCACTGTAACGACATCACTGTAATGTCATCACTGTAATGACATCACTGTAACGACATCACTGTAACGACCTCACTGTAACGACATCACTGTAATGACATCACTGTAACGACCTCACTGTAATGACATCACTGTAATGACATCACTGTAATGACATCACTGTAATGACATCACTGTAACGACATCCCTGTAACGACATCACTGTAATGACATCACTGTAACGACATCACTTTAATGTCATCACTGTAATGACATCACTGTAATGACATCACTGTAATGACATCACTGTAACGACATCACTGTAACGACATCACTGTAATGACATCACTGTAACGACCTCACTGTAACGACATCACTGTAACGACATCACTGTAATGACATCACTGACATCACTGTAATGACATCACTGTAATGACATCACTGACATCACTGTAACGACATCACTGTAATGACATCACTGTAATGACATCACTGTAACGACCTCACTGTAACGACATCACTGTAACGACATCACTGTAGTGACATCATCACTGTAACGACATCACTGTAATGACCTCACTGTAATGACATCACTGTAACGACATCACTGTAATGTCATCACTGTAATGACATCACTGTAACGACATCAATGTAACGACATCACTGTAACGACATCACTGTAACGACATCACTGTAACGACATCACTGTAATGACATCACTGTAACGACCTCACTGTAACGACCTCACTGTAATGACATCACTGTAACGACATCACTGTAACGACATCACTGTAACGACCTCACTGTAATGACATCACTGTAACGACATCACTGTAACGACATCACTGTAACGACATCACTGTAACGACATCACTGTAACGACCTCACTGTAACGACATCACTGTAACGACATCACTGTAATGACATCACTGTAACGACATCACTGTAGTGACATCACTGTAACGACATCACTGTAACGACATCACTGTAATGACATCACTGTAACGACATCACTGTAACGACATCACTGTAACGACATCACTGTAACGACATCACTGTAATGACATCACTGTAACGACATCACTGTAACGACCTCACTGTAACGACCTCACTGTAATGACATCACTGTAATGACATCACTGTAACGACATCACTGTAATGACATCACTGTAACGACATCACTGTAACGACCTCACTGTAATGACATCACTGTAACGACATCACTGTAACGACATCACTGTAACGACATCACTGTAACGACATCACTGTAACGACATCACTGTAACGACATCACTGTAACGACATCACTGTAATGACATCACTGTAACGACATCACTGTAGTGACATCACTGTAACGACATCACTGTAACGACATCACTGTAATGACATCACGGTAACGACCTCACTGTAACGACATCACTTTAACGACATCACTGTAACGACATCACTGTAATGACCTCACTGTAACGACATCACTGACATCACTGTAACGACCTCACTGTAATGACATCACTGTAACGACATCACTGTAACGACATCACTGTAATGACCTCACTGTAACGACATCACTGTAACGACATCACTGTAACGACATCACTGTAATGACCTCACTGTAACGACATCACTGACATCACTGTAATGACATCACTGTAACTACATCACTGTAACGACATCACTGTAACGACCTCACTGTAACGACATCACTGTAATGACATCACTGTAATGACATCACTGACATCACTGTAACGACATCACTGTAACGACATCACTGTAACGACATCACTGTAACGACATCACTGTAACGACATCACTGTAATGACATCACTGTAATGACATCACTGACATCACTGTAACGACATCACTGACATCGCTGTAATGACATCACTGTAATGACATCACTGTAATGACCTCACTGTAATGACATCACTGTAATGACATCACTGTAACGACATCACTGTAACGACATCACTGTAACGACATCACTGTAACGACATCACTGTAACGACATCACTGTAATGACCTCACTGTAATGACATCACTGTAATGACATCACTGTAACGACATCACTGTAATGACATCACTGTAACGACATCACTGTAACGACATCACTGTAATGACATCACTGTAACGACATCACTGTAACGACATCACTGTAATGACATCACTGTAACGACATCACTGTAATGTCATCACTGTAATGACATCACTGTAACGACATCACTGTAACGACCTCACTGTAATGACATCACTGTAACGACATCACTGACATCGCTGTAATGACATCACTGTAATGACCTCACTGTAATGACATCACTGTAACGACATCACTGACATCGCTGTAATGACATCACTGTAATGACCTCACTGTAATGACATCACTGTAACGACATCACTGTAACGACATCACTGTAATGACATCACTGTAACGACATCACTGTAATGTCATCACTGTAATGACATCACTGTAACGACATCACTGTAACGACCTCACTGTAATGACATCACTGTAATGACATCACTGTAATGTCATCACTGTAATGACATCACTGTAACGACATCACTGTAATGACATCACTGTAATGACATCACTGTAATGACATCACTGTAATGACCTCACTGTAATGACCTCACTGTAATGACCTCACTGTAATGACATCACTGTAATGACCTCACTGTAATGACCTCACTGTAATGACATCACTGTAACGACATCACTGTAATGACATCACTGTAATGACCTCACTGTAATGACATCACTGTAATGACATCACTGTAACGACATCACTGTAATGACATCACTGTAACGACCTCACTGTAATGACATCACTGTAATGACATCACTGTAATGACATCACTGTAATGACATCACTGTAACGACATCCCTGTAACGACATCACTGTAATGACATCACTGTAACGACCTCACTGTAATGACCTCACTGTAATGACCTCACTGTAATGACATCACTGTAACGACATCACTGTAATGTCATCACTGTAATGACATCACTGTAATGACATCACTGTAATGACATCACTGTAACGACATCACTGTAACCACATCACTGTAATGACATCACTGTAACGACCTCACTGTAACGACATCACTGTAACGACATCACTGTAATGACATCACTGTAATGACATCACTGTAACGACCTCACTGTAACGACATCACTGTAACGACATCACTGTAGTGACATCATCACTGTAACGACATCACTGTAATGACATCACTGTAACGACATCACTGTAACGACATCACTGTAATGTCATCACTGTAATGACATCACTGTAACGACATCACTGTAACGACATCACTGTAACGACATCACTGTAACGACATCACTGTAACGACATCACTGTAACGACATCACTGTAATGACATCACTGTAACGACATCACTGTAACGACCTCACTGTAATGACATCACTGTAACGACATCACTGTAATGACATCACTGTAACGACATCACTGTAACGACCTCACTGTAATGACATCACTGTAACGACATCACTGTAACGACATCACTGTAACGACATCACTGTAACGACCTCACTGTAATGACATCACTGTAACGACATCACTGTAGTGACATCACTGTAACGACATCACTGTAACGACATCACTGTAATGACCTCACTGTAACGACCTCACTGTAACGACATCACTTTAACGACATCACTGTAACGACATCACTGTAATGACCTCACTGTAACGACATCACTGACATCACTGTAACGACCTCACTGTAATGACATCACTGTAACGACATCACTGTAACGACATCACTGTAATGACCTCACTGTAACGACATCACTGTAACGACATCACTGTAACGACATCACTGTAATGACCTCACTGTAACGACATCACTGACATCACTGTAATGACATCACTGTAACGACATCACTGTAACGACATCACTGTAACGACCTCACTGTAACGACATCACTGTAATGACATCACTGTAATGACATCACTGACATCACTGTAACGACATCACTGTAACGACATCACTGTAACGACATCACTGTAACGACATCACTGTAATGACATCACTGTAACGACATCACTGTAACGACATCACTGTAATGACCTCACTGTAATGACATCACAGTAACGACATCACTGTAATGACATCACTGTAACGACCTCACTGTAACGACATCACTGTAATGACATCACTGACATCACTGTAACGACATCACTGTAATGACCTCACTGTAACGACATCACTGTAACGACATCACTGTAACGACATCACTGTAACGACATCACTGTAACGACATCACTGTAACGACATCACTGTAACGACATCACTGTAATGACCTCACTGTAACGACATCACTGTAACGACATCACTGTAACGACCTCACTGTAACGACATCACTGTAACGACATCACTGTAATGACATCACTGTAACGATATCACTGTAACGACATCACTGTAACGACATCACTGTAACGACATCACTGTAACGACATCACTGTAACGACATCACTGTAATGACCTCACTGTAATGACATCACTGTAATGACCTCACTGTAACGACATCACTGTAATGACATCACTGTAATGACATCACTGTAACGACATCACTGTAACGACCTCACTGTAACGACATCACTGTAATGACATCACTGTAATGACATCACTGTAACGACATCACTGTAATGACCTCACTGTAATGACATCACGGTAACGACCTCACTGTAATGACCTCACTGTAACGACCTCACTGTAACGACATCACTGTAACGACATCACTGTAACGACATCACTGTAACGACATCACTGTAACGACATCACTGTAACGACATCACTGTAACGACATCACCGTAACGACATCACTGTAACGACATCACTGTAATGACATCACTGTAACGACATCACTGTTATTTCTTCAGGACGGGAAACTTGCTCAGGAGCTGGACTTTGTTCATCACAGCGTCAGAACCAAACTGGACGAACTGAAGAGAGAAGAAATCAGCCGCCTGAGGATGTTACTGAAGGCCAAGAGAGACCTGACCAAAGGACAAGGTACTACTACTACTACTACTACTACGACTACTACTACTGCTACTACTACTACATTTCCTGGAGTACTGAGCGTGTGTGTCCAGGTCGAGTCAGAGACCAGCTCCTCAAACGCTTCGATCACATGGACTTCTCCAACAACGTGTTTGAGGCTCAGGACCTGGACCGACTCATCAGAGCGGTACGTGACCTTAGCGCCCCCTGGAGACCACAGCTGGAGACTTCTATGACATTTCTGCGTCGTTTCTGTGACGTTTCTGCGACGTTTCGGTGACGTTTTGATGATGTTTCTGCGACGTTTCGGTGACGTTTTGATGATTTTTCTGCGACGTTTCGGTGACGTTTTGATGTTTCTGCGACGTTTCTGCGACGTTTCGGTGACGTTTCGGTGACGTTTCGGTGACGTTTCTGCGACGTTTCGGTGACGTTTCAGTGACGTTGCCTCAACGTTTCCTCAACGTTTCGGTGACGTTTCGGTGATGTTTTTGTGATGTTTCTGCGACGATTCTGCGACGCTTCTGCGACGCTTCTGTGACGCTTCGGTGACGTTTCGGTGACGTTTCAGTGACGTTTCTGCGACGTTTCGGTGAGGTTTTTGTGATGTTTCGGTGACATTTTGGTGACGTTTCTTTAACGTTTCAGAGACGTTTCGGTGATGTTTCGATGACGCTTCTGCGATGTTTCGGCAACATTTCTGCGACGCTTCGGTGACATTTCGGTGACGTTTCGATGGCGTTTCCTTGACGATTCTGTGACGCTTCGGTGACGTCTGCGACGTTTCGGTGACCTTTCTGCGACGTTTCTGCAACATTTCTGCGACGCTTCGGTGACGTTTCTGCGACGTTTCGGTGACGTTTCAGTGACGTATCGGTGATGTTTTGATGACGCTTTTGGGACGTTTCTGCGACGTTTCTGCGACGTTTCTGCGACGCTTCGGTGACGTTTCGGCGACGTTTCGGTGACGTTTCTGTGATGTTTCGTGACGTTTCTGCGACGTTTCTGCGACGTTTCGGTGACGTTTCAGTGACGTTTCTGCGACGTTTCTGCGACGTTTCTGCGACGCTTCGGTGACGTTTCGGCGACGTTTCGGTGACGTTTCAGTGATGTTTCGGTGACATTTCAGTGACGTTTCTGTGATGTTTCGTTGATGTTTCGTTGATTTTTCGTTGACGTTTCGTTGATGTTTCGATGACGTTTCGATGACGTTTCGTTGACGTTTCGTTGACGTTTCGTTGACGTTTCGTTGACGTTTCGATGACGTTTCGTTGATGTTTCGTTGATGTTTCGTTGATGTTTCGACGACGTTTCGTTGACGTTTTGTTGACGTTTCGATGACGTTACGATGACGTTTCGTTGACGTTTCGTTGACGTTTCGTTGACGTTTCGATGATGTTTCGTTGACGTTTCAATGATGTTTCGATGACGTTTCGATGACGTTTCGGTGATGTTTCGTTGATGTTTCGTTGACGTTTCGTTGATGTTTCGCTGACGTTTCGTTGATGTTTCGATGACGTTTCGCTGACGTTTCGTTGATGTTTCGTTGACGTTTTGTTGACGTTTTGTTGATGTTTCATTGATGTTTCGTTGATGTTTCGACGACGTTTCGTTGACGTTTCGTTGACGTTTCAATGACGTTTCGTTGACGTTTCGTTGACGTTTCGATGATGTTTCGTTGACGTTTCAATGATGTTTCGATGACGTTTTGATGACGTTTCGATGATGTTTCGTTGACGTTTCGTTGACGTTTTGTTGATGTTTCATTGATGTTTCGTTGACGTTTCGATGACGTTTTGTTGATGTTTCATTGATGTTTCGTTGACGTTTCGTTGACGTTTTGTTGATGTTTCATTGATGTTTCGTTGACGTTTCGATGACGTTTTGTTGACGTTTCGTTGATGTTTCGTTGACGTTTCAATGATGTTTCGATGACGTTTTGATGACGTTTCGATGATGTTTCGTTGACGTTTCGTTGACGTTTTGTTGATGTTTCATTGATGTTTCGTTGACGTTTCGATGACGTTTTGTTGATGTTTCATTGATGTTTCGTTGACGTTTCGTTGACGTTTTGTTGATGTTTCATTGATGTTTCGTTGACGTTTCGATGACGTTTTGTTGACGTTTCGTTGATGTTTCGTTGACGTTTCAATGATGTTTCGATGACGTTTTGATGACGTTTCGATGATGTTTCGTTGACGTTTCGATGACGTTTTGTTGATGTTTCATTGATGTTTCGTTGACGTTTTGTTGACGTTTCGTTGATGTTTCGTTGATGTTTCGCTGACGTTTCGTTGATGTTTCGTTGACGTTTCGTTGACGTTTCGTTGACGTTTTGTTGACGTTTTGTTGATGTTTCATTGATGTTTCGTTGATGTTTCGACGACGTTTCGTTGACGTTTCGTTGACGTTTCGATGACGTTTCGATGACGTTTCGTTGACGTTTCGTTGACGTTTCGTTGACGTTACGATGATGTTTCGTTGACGTTTCAATGATGTTTCGATGACGTTTTGATGACGTTTCGATGATGTTTCGTTGACGTTTCGTTGACGTTTTGTTGATGTTTCATTGATGTTTCGTTGACGTTTCGTTGACGTTTTGTTGATGTTTCATTGATGTTTCGTTGACGTTTCGATGACGTTTTGTTGATGTTTCATTGATGTTTCATTGATGTTTCGTTGACGTTTCGTTGATGTTTCGTTGACGTTTCGTTGATGTTTCATTGATGTTTCGTTGACGTTTTGTTGATGTTTCGTTGACGTTTTGTTGATGTTTCGCTGACGTTTTGTTGATGTTTCATTGATGTTTCGCTGACGTTTTGTTGATGTTTCGCTGACGTTTCTGCGACGTTTCGGTGACCTTCAGGCGACCAAAGACCTGTATGACGTGGCGCGGCAGCAGCACGAGGCCTTCAAACGTTACGAGATGATGAAGGAGCACGAGCGACGGCAGCGACTGAAGAACATGAGCCACGAAGAGCAAGAGCGCGAAGAGCGCCTCCAAGAGGAGCGGAGGAGGAAGCACCAGCAGCACGCCAAGGTCAACCAGCCGGTGAGTACTACTACTACTACTACTTCTACTACTACTACTACTACTACTACTACTACTACTACTACTACTACTACTACTACTACTACTACTACTACTACTACTACTATTACTACTACTACTACTGTCAACCAGCCAGTGAGTACTTCTACTACTACTACTATTACTACTGCTACTACTACTACTGTCAACCAGCCAGTGAGTACTACTACTACTACTACTACTACTACTGCTACTACTACTACTGTCAACCAGCCAGTGAGTACTTCTACTACTACTACTATTACTACTACTACTACTACTACTACTACTATTACTACTACTACTACTACTACTACTACTACTACTACTACTACTACTACTACTACTACTACTACTACTACTACTACTACTACTACTACTACTACTACTATTACTACTGCTACTACTACTACTGTCAACCAGCCAGTGAGTACTACTACTACTACTACTACTACTACTGCTACTACTACTACTGTCAACCAGCCAGTGAGTACTTCTACTACTACTACTATTACTACTACTACTACTACTACTACTACTACTAGTACTACTACTACTACTACTACTACTACTACTACTACTACTACTACTACTACTACTGTCAACCAGCCAGTGAGTACTTCTACTACTACTACTACTACTGCTACTACTACTACTGTCAACCAGCCAGTGAGTACTTCTACTACTACTACTACTACTACTACTACTACTACTGTCAACCAGCCAGTGAGTACTACTACTACTACTACTACTACTACTGCTACTACTACTACTGTCAACCAGCCAGTGAGTACTTCTACTACTACTACTATTACTACTACTACTACTACTACTACTACTACTACTACTACTACTACTACTACTACTACTACTACTGTCAACCAGCCGGTTAGTACTTATACTACTACTACTACTACTACTACTACTACTACTACTGTCAACCAGCCAGTGAGTACTTATACTTCTACTACTACTACTGCTACTGTCAACCAGCCAGTGAGTACTTATACTTCTACTACTACTACTACTACTACTACTACTACTACTACTACTACTACTACTACTACTACTACTGTCAACTAGAATCGGAATCGTAAACTTTGATCCAAGTTTGGACCAGCTGAAGCTGAAGCTCCTCCTCACATGTTCTCCTGTGTTCAGGACAGTGAGGACCAGCTGAAGCTGAAGCTCCTCCTCACATGTTCTCCTGTGTTCAGGGCAGTGAGGACCAGCTGAAGCTGAAGCTCCTCCTCACATGTTCTCCTGTGTTCAGGACAGTGAGGACCAGCTGAAGCTGAAGCTCCTCCTCACATGTTCTCCTGTGTTCAGGGCAGTGAGGACCAGCTGAAGCTGAAGCTCCTCCTCACATGTTCTCCTGTGTTCAGGGCAGTGAGGACCAGCTGAAGCTGAAGCTCCTCCTCACATGTTCTCCTGTGTTCAGGGCAGTGAGGACCAGCTGAAGCTGAAGCTCCTCCTCACATGTTCTCCTGTGTTCAGGACAGTGAGGACCAGCTGAAGCTGAAGCTCCTCCTCACATGTTCTCCTGTGTTCAGGGCAGTGAGGACCTGCTGAAGCTGAAGCTCCTCCTCACATGTTCTCCTGTGTTCAGGGCAGTGAGGACCAGCTGAAGCTGAAGCTCCTCCTCACATGTTCTCGTGTGTTCAGGGCAGTGAGGACCAGCTGAAGCTGAAGCTCCTCCTCACATGTTCTCCTGTGTTCAGGACAGTGAGGACCAGCTGAAGCTGAAGCTCCTCCTCACATGTTCTCCTGTGTTCAGGACAGTGAGGACCAGCTGAAGCTGAAGCTCCTCCTCACATGTTCTCCTGTGTTCAGGACAGTGAGGACCAGCTGAAGCTGAAGCTCCTCCTCACATGTTCTCCTGTGTTCAGGACAGTGAGGACCAGGTGAAGCTGAAGCTCCTCCTCACATGTTCTCCTGTGTTCAGGACAGTGAGGACCAGCTGAAGCTGAAGCTCCTCCTCACATGTTCTCCTGTGTTCAGGACAGTGAGGACCAGGTGAAGCTGAAGCTCCTCCTCACATGTTCTCCTGTGTTCAGGGCAGTGAGGACCTGCTGAAGCTGAAGCTCCTCCTCACATGTTCTCCTGTGTTCAGGGCAGTGAGGACCAGCTGAAGAAGGTCTGGCAGGAAACAGACGGTTTGGACGGACAGGACTTTAATCTGAAGACGTTCTTCAAACTCCACGGTAAAGAAAGCGGCGCTGAAGCAGAACGTTCAGAGCATTTCCATCATGTTCTTCTTCTTGTCAGACACAAACCCGGATGGATACTGGGACGAGGACGAGCTGGAGGCGCTCTTCACCAAAGAGGTTTGTTCTCAGTGAAGGTTCCTCCTCCTTTATCTGCAGACACAGCGTGTTTATGGTGTTTGTGTGTCTGCAGCTGGAGAAGGTCTACAACCCTCAGAACGAAGACAACGACCTGATGGAGATGGAGGAGGAACGGCTGAGGATGAGAGAGCGCATTCTCCAGAAGGTCTGCTGCTCCTGAGCTTCTCCTGAGCTTCTCCTGAGCTTCTCCTGAGCTTCTCCTGAGCTTCTCCTGAGCTTCTCCTGAGCTTCTCTCCTGAGCTTCTCCTGACCGCTCTGACGTAGGTCCACCTTCACCCTCCTCATGTTTGTGTTCCAGGTGGACACAGACGGCGATGGACTCGTCTCAGAGCAGGAGTTCATCGACTTCAGCAAAACCCCAGAGTTCCACCAGAACCAGGAGTGGGAGGTGAGGGATGTTCTGAAGCGTGTCCTGTCTGTGAGTCTGAACGTGACGTGAACGTGTCCTCCTGCAGACCGTGGACCAGAAGCCGTTCTTCTCAGAGTCGGAGCTGCGTCAGTTTGAGGAGCGTCTGTCTGAGGAGCACGAGAAGATCTCCTCCAGAACCGAGGAGCTGCAGAAGCAGAAGAGGGAGCTGGAGGAGCAGCAGAGGGCGCTAGACTCACACCGAGAGCAGCTGCAGCAGGTAAGGCAAAAGACCACCACAGGACCACCACGGGACCACCACAGGACCACCACAGGACCACCACAGGACCACCACAGGACCACAGGACCACCACAGGACCACCACATGACCACAGGACCACGACAGGACCACCACGGGACCACCACAGGACCACCACAGGACCACAACATGACCACAGGACCACGGGACCACCACAGGACCACAGGACCACGGGACCACCACAGGACCACAGGACCACGGGACCACCACAGGACCACAGGACCACCACCACGGGACCACAACATGACCACCACAGGACCACCACAGGACCACCACGGGACCACCACGGGACCACAGGACCACCACAACACCCCCACAGGACCACCACAGGACCACCACGGGACCACCACAACATGACCACGGGACCACCACAACATGACCACGGGACCACCACAACATGACCACGGGACCACCACAACATGACCACGGGACCACCACAACATGACCACGGGACCACCACAACATGACCACGGGACCACCACAACATGACCACGGGACCACCACAACATGACCACAGGACCACCACAACATGACCACGGGACCACCACAACATGACCACAGGACCACCACAACACGACCACAGGACCACCACAACATGACCACAGGACCACCACAACATGACCACGGGACCACCACAGGACCACCACAACACGACCACGGGACCACCACAACATGACCACGGGACCACCACAACATGACCACAGGACCACCACAACACGACCACAGGACCACCACAACACGACCACAGGACCACCACAACACGACCACAGGACCACCACAGGACCACCACGGGACCACCACAACATGACCACGGGACCACCACGGGACCACCACAACACGACCACAGGACCACCACAACACGACCACAGGACCACCACAGGACGACCACGGGACCACCACAACATGACCACAGGACCACCACAGGACCACCACGGGACCACCACAACACGACCACAGGACCACCACAACACGACCACAGGACCACCACAGGACGACCACGGGACCACCACAACATGACCACAGGACCACCACAGGACCACCACGGGACCACCACAACACGACCACAGGACCACCACGGGACCACCACAACACGACCACAGGACCACCACAGGACCACCACGGGACCACCACAACACGACCACAGGACCACCACAGGACCACCACGGGACCACCACGGGACCACCACAACACGACCACAGGACCACCA
The DNA here is from genome assembly GCF_951799975.1 of Gobius niger. Taxonomy (NCBI): domain Eukaryota; kingdom Metazoa; phylum Chordata; class Actinopteri; order Gobiiformes; family Gobiidae; genus Gobius; species Gobius niger. The sequence goes on along the minus strand of NW_027639254.1, from coordinate 90,531 downwards.
CAACACGACCACAGGACCACCACAGGACGACCACGGGACCACCACAACATGACCACAGGACCACCACGGGACCACCACGGGACCACCACAACACGACCACAGGACCACCACAACATGACCACAGGACCACCACAGGACGACCACGGGACCACCACAACATGACCACAGGACCACCACGGGACCACCACGGGACCACCACAACACGACCACAGGACCACCACATGACGACCATGGGACCACCACAACATGACCACAGGACCACCACGGGACCACCACGGGACCACCACAACACGACCACAGGACCACCACAACACGACCACAGGACCACCACAGGACGACCACAACATGACCACAGGACCACCACGGGACCACCACGGGACCACCACAACACGACCACAGGACCACCACATGACGACCATGGGACCACCACAACACGACCACAGGACCACCACGGGACCACCACGGGACCACCACAACACGACCACAGGACCACCACAACACGACCACAGGACCACCACGGGACCACCACGGGACCACCACAACACGACCACAGGACCACCACAACACGACCACAGGACCACCACAGGACGACCACAACATGACCACAGGACCACCACGGGACCACCACGGGACCACCACAGGACGACCACGGGACCACCACAACACGACCACAGGACCACCACAGGACCACCACGGGACCACCACAACACGACCACAGGACCACCACGGGACCACCACGGGACCACCACGGGACCACCACAACACGACCACAGGACCACCACGGGACCACCACAACACGACCACGGGACCACCACAACATGACCACGGGACCACCACGGGACCACCACAAAACGACCACAGGACCACCACAGGACCACCACAACATGACCACAGGACCACCACAGGACCACCACAACATGACCACAGGACCACCACAGGACCACCACAACATGACCACAGGACCACCACAACACGACCACAGGACCACCACAACACGACCACGGGACCACCACAACACGACCACAGGACCACCACAGGACCACCACGGGACCACCACGGGACCACCACAACACGACCACAGGACCACCACAACACGACCACAGGACCACCACAGGACGACCACGGGACCACCACAACATGACCACAGGACCACCACGGGACCACCACGGGACCACCACAACACGACCACAGGACCACCACAACATGACCACAGGACCACCACAGGACGACCACGGGACCACCACAACATGACCACAGGACCACCACGGGACCACCACGGGACCACCACAACACGACCACAGGACCACCACATGACGACCATGGGACCACCACAACATGACCACAGGACCACCACGGGACCACCACAACACGACCACAGGACCACCACAACACGACCACAGGACCACCACAGGACGACCACAACATGACCACAGGACCACCACGGGACCACCACGGGACCACCACAGGACGACCACAACACGACCACAGGACCACCACAGGACCACCACGGGACCACCACAACACGACCACAGGACCACCACGGGACCACCACGGGACCACCACAACACGACCACAGGACCACCACGGGACCACCACAACACGACCACGGGACCACCACAACATGACCACGGGACCACCACGGGACCACCACAAAACGACCACAGGACCACCACAGGACCACCACAACATGACCACAGGACCACCACAGGACCACCACAACATGACCACAGGACCACCACAGGACCACCACAACATGACCACAGGACCACCACAACACGACCACAGGACCACCACAACACGACCACGGGACCACCACAACACGACCACAGGACCACCACGGGACCACCACAACACGACCACGGGACCACCACAACATGACCACGGGACCACCACGGGACCACCACAAAACGACCACAGGACCACCACAGGACCACCACAACATGACCACAGGACCACCACAGGACCACCACAACATGACCACAGGACCACCACAGGACCACCACAACATGACCACAGGACCACCACAACACGACCACAGGACCACCACAACACGACCACGGGACCACCACAACACGACCACAGGACCACCACAACATGACCACAGGACCACCACAACACGGCCACAGGACCACCACAGGACCACCACACGACCACAGGACCACCATGTAAAAGTAGATGTTTACAGCACATTCTTACATCATCTCTTCATCATCGTTGGAGAAGGTCCCACAGATAAAGCCTCTCAGGTCCTTCTGTGTCTCTGACGGTTTCATGACTCCAGAACTTCTCTCTGTCTCTGTGTCCAGGCCTGGGAGGCGCTGGACAAACTGAAGGTGCAGACGCCGCAGCCGGGAGACCAGAGTGAGTCTGAGCGTCGCACACACGCACGCACGCACGCACGCACGCACGCACGCACGCACGCACGCACGCACGCACGCACGCACGCACGCACGCACGCACGCACGCACGCACGCACGCACGCACACACACACACACACACACACACACACACACACACACACACACACACACACACACACACACACACACACACACACACACACACACGCTCTGCAGCCTCCGACATCTACACCAGCCTAAAAAACAAACTCTGCTCCTTCACAGATCCTCAGGAGTCCAGCCCAGAGCCACACCCCTAACGTGCACGTGGACCGGGGGCGTGCACGTGGACCGGGGGCGTGCACGTGGTCAGACTGGACTTCGTTCCATCGACTTTCAAAGGCCCTGTACCTGATGTTTTTAATACAATGAAACAGGAAACCGTGAATTTAAATATTAGTCGAGTCGCCAAAATATTTACTCAAGTACATATACTTCAAGTCACTTTTGAAGTACTTGTACTTTTGTGACATGGCTTCTTACTCGAGTAAAATGTGACGTAAAACAGATGGATTTTGTTACTTCTTCATAACGATCAAATGTTTTAAGATTTAATAACATACATCTGTCTAACACTTCGACCAATGAGACGAGTGTTCCCGTGTCAGGTCCAATCAGGAGGAAGGGGGAGGAGCTTCATCATGTTTTGTTTCTCATCATGGATCAGTTACTCACAGCAGTACGTTTTGACTCCTCCCTCCTCCTCCTGTCGCCTCCTGATTCTATTTTCCTCATTATTTTATTATTTATTCAGCTGATTTTTATTTACCAGATGATTTGTTCTGTTTTAAATCAATGACTCTTTGTTCTGAGTGAAATAAACTGATGCAAACATGAAACACGCTTTGTTTGAATCATCATGTTTGAGGAGAAACAATATTATAATATACTTTGTATTGATTTTAAAGTCGCCGCCTGAAGAATCCCAGACTTTGGGTTTGGATTCGAACTGACCTTAAAGGGACTATACGCAGTTTAAAATGTTCAAACTAAACATGCATAAAACAGGTCATGTTTTGCAGCCATGTCCGAATGCAGTTACACGTCTGACCTGAGGTGGCAGTAGTGAGCACACAATGACCGACTAGCATCTCATGGTGATGTCACTTCCTGTTGAGCTCCACTGATCACATGACCCTCCATGACGGCCTCCCTGACAGGGGAGCCGGCGCCCCCTGGTGTCTAACACACTCTGAGGAGCGTCTGGTGGACTTGATGCTGAGCCTTTCAGGACGAGACGTTTCGTGGTTAAAGAAAGGTTTGAATCAATAAAAACATTTCTCAGACAGTTGTTATTTTTTGTGAACTTTATTTAAAAAAAACAGCCTGGTTTAATCCTCCTGAAGCGTCTTTATCGAGTCTTTAAACTCTGAAGTCCTTTCAGTCGTGGTTTCTCAGAGAAACAGTTCCACTCGTTTCCAGATCTTTCCGACCTGAATCAGAAACAAAGGTGAACGTGGTGGGCGGAGCTTTACGTGGATTTGACGAAGTTCATTTTGTGGAGTTTGCGTCGGTCCGCGGTGGCGGCGGCGGCGGCGGCGGCGGCGGCGGCGGCGGGGCGCTCGGGTTTATCCGGGGACTCGGGCTCGGGTTCAGGGTCCTCTTTATGCTCTGGCGTCCCCGAGTCCGGCTCTGGGAGGTTCTTCTCGGGGTCTGGGAGGTTCTGCTCGGGCTCTGGGAGGTTCTTCTCGGGCTCTGGGAGGTTCTGCTCGGGCTCTGGGAGGTTCTGCTCGGGCTCTGGGAGGTTCTGCTCGGGCTCTGGGAGGTTCTGCTCGGGCTCTGGGAGGTTCTGCTCGGGCTCTGGGAGGTTCTGCTCGGGCTCTGGGAGGTTCTGCTCGGGCTCTGGGAGGTTCTGTGGAGCCTCTGACGGAGCTGGGGCCTCTGACGGGGCCGGAGGTTCAGGCTGGAGACAAAAACAAAGCATATTTAATTCATTCTGAACTTTGACCTGAAGGAGGCACTGCTGCTGAAGAACTGAGAGGAATCGTTTTATTCACAAACCTCAGGCTGAAGCTTCTGCTGTCGATGCTGACGTTAATATGAGGAACAAAGAGGATGTTTTCATATAAAAATAAGTAAATGTGAAAGATGCAGAGCCAGGTTCACGTGTGTGGTTTGTTTTGGGACGTGTTAGTGACAAAGATCTGCTCAGAGGCATTTTGGATCTGGGTTATTTCTGGGTCAAAGCTCAGGAAACCATCAGGGATTTGTTTATTTATTTGATGGGGAAACACAAACTGCCCCTGTTAGTCTATATATTATAATCATTCTTATATTCTTTATTCACCTGATTCCGCCCCGCCCACTTTTGTTGAGCATTTAAGCGGAGAACGAGGGAAAATGTTCTCCGTTTAAATCTGATGTTTCGTCGACCAACTCCGGAAAAAGGTGAATACAGGTGTGGTATAGGTGTGGTACAGGTGTGGTATAGGTGTGGTATAGGTGTGGTATAGGTGTGGTATAGGTGTAGTACAGGTGTGGTATAGGTGTGGTATAGGTGTGGTATAGGTGTGGTACAGGTGTGGTATAGGTGTGGTATAGGTGTGGTATAGGTGTGGTATAGGTGTGGTACAGGTGTGGTATAGGTGTGGTACAGGTGTGGTATAGGTGTGGTATAGGTGTGGTATAGGTGTGGTATAGGTGTGGTACAGGTGTGGTATAGGTGTGGTATAGGTGTGGTATAGGTGTGGTACAGGTGTGGTATAGGTGTGGTACAGGTGTGGTATAGGTGTGGTACAGGTGTGGTATAGGTGTGGTATAGGTGCGGTATAGGTGCGGTATAGGTGTGGTATAGGTGTGGTATAGGTGTGGTATAGGTGTGGTACAGGTGTGGTATAGGTGTGGTATAGGTGTGGTACAGGTGTGGTATAGGTGTGGTATAGGTGTGGTACAGGTGTGGTATAGGTGTGGTACAGGTGTGGTACAGGTGTGGTACAGGTGTGGTATAGGTGTGGTACAGGTGTGGTATAGGTGTGGTACAGGTGTGGTATAGGTGTGGTACAGGTGTGGTATAGGTGTGGTACAGGTGTGGTATAGGTGTGGTATAGGTGTGGTATAGGTGTGGTACAGGTGTGGTATAGGTGTGGTACAGGTGTGGTATAGGTGTGGTACAGGTGTGGTATAGGTGTGGTACAGGTGTGGTATAGGTGTGGTACAGGTGTGGTATAGGTGTGGTACAGGTGTGGTATAGGTGTGGTACAGGTGTATATAGGTGTGGTATAGGTGTGGTATAGGTGTATATAGGTGTGGTACAGGTGTGGTATAGGTGTGGTATAGGTGTGGTATAGGTGTATATAGGTGTGGTACAGGTGTGGTACAGGTGTGGTATAGGTGTGGTATAGGTGTGGTACAGGTGTGGTATAGGTGTGGTATAGGTGTGGTATAGATGTGGTATAGGTGTGGTATAGGTGTGGTATAGGTGTGGTACAGGTGTGGTACAGGTGTGGTACAGGTGTGGTACAGGTGTGGTACAAGTGTGGTATAGGTGTGGTATAGGTGTGGTATAGGTGTGGTATAGGTGTGGTACAGGTGTGGTATAGGTGTGGTATAGGTGTGGTACAGGTGTGGTACAGGTGTGGTATAGGTGTGGTACAGGTGTGGTACAGGTGTGGTACAGGTGTGGTACAGGTGTGGTATAGGTGTGGTACAGGTGTGGTATAGGTGTGGTACAGGTGTGGTACAGGTGTGGTATAGGTGTGGTATAGGTGTGGTATAGGTGTGGTACAGGTGTGGTATAGGTGTGGTATAGGTGTGGTACAGGTGTGGTATAGGTGTGGTACAGGTGTGGTACAGGTGTGGTATAAGTGTGGTATAGGTGCGGTATAGGTGTGGTATAGGTGTGGTATAGGTGTGGTATAGGTGTGGTATAGGTGTGGTATAGGTGTGGTATAGGTGTGGTATAGGTGTGGTATAGGTGTGGTATAGGTGTGGTACAGGTGTGGTATAGGTGTGGTACAGGTGTGGTATAGGTGTGGTATAGGTGTGGTATAGGTGTGGTACAGGTGTGGTATAGGTGTGGTATAGGTGTGGTATAGGTGTGGTATAGGTGTGGTACAGGTGTGGTATAGGTGTGGTACAGGTGTGGTACAGGTGTGGTATAGGTGTGGTATAGGTGTGGTATAGGTGTGGTATAGGTGTGGTATAGGTGTGGTATAGGTGTGGTACAGGTGTGGTATAGGTGTGGTATAGGTGTGGTACAGGTGTGGTATAGGTGTGGTATAGGTGTGGTATAGGTGTGGTATAGGTGTGGTATAGGTGTGGTATAGGTGTGGTACAGGTGTGGTATAGGTGTGGTATAGGTGTGGTACAGGTGTGGTATAGGTGTGGTACAGGTGTGGTACAGGTGTGGTATAGGTGTGGTATAGGTGTGGTACAGGTGTGGTATAGGTGTGGTATAGGTGTGGTACAGGTGTGGTATAGGTGTGGTATAGGTGTGGTACAGGTGTGGTATAGGTGTGGTACAGGTGTGGTATAGGTGTGGTACAGGTGTGGTATAGGTGTGGTATAGGTGTGGTATAGGTGTGGTATAGGTGTGGTACAGGTGTGGTATAGGTGTGGTATAGGTGTGGTATAGGTGTGGTATAGGTGTGGTATAGGTGTGGTACAGGTGTGGTATAGGTGTGGTATAGGTGTGGTACAGGTGTGGTATAGGTGTGGTATAGGTGTGGTATAGGTGTGGTATAGTCTCATATAGGTGTGGTATAGGTGTGGTATAGGTGTGGTACAGGTGTGGTACAGGTGTGGTATAGGTGTGGTATAGGTGTGGTACAGGTGTGGTACAGGGGTGGTACAGGTGTGGTACAGGTGTGGTACAGGTGTGGTATAGGTGTGGTATAGGTGTGGTATAGGTGTGGTACAGGTGTGGTATAGGTGTGGTATAGGTGTGGTACAGGTGTGGTACAGGTGTGGTATAGGTGTGGTACAGGTGTGGTACAGGTGTGGTATAGGTGTGGTATAGGTGTGGTACAGGTGTGGTACAGGTGTGGTACAGGTGTGGTATAGGTGTGGTATAGGTGTGGTACAGGTGTGGTACAGGTGTGGTACAGGTGTGGTACAGGTGTGGTACAGGTGTGGTACAGGTGTGGTATAGGTGTGGTACAGGTGTGGTACAGGTGTGGTATAGGTGTGGTACAGGTGTGGTACAGGTGTGGTACAGGTGTGGTATAGGTGTGGTACAGGTGTGGTACAGGTGTGGTACAGGTGTGGTACAGGTGTGGTACAGGTGTGGTACAGGTGTGGTACAGGTGTGGTACAGGTGTGGTATAGGTGTGGTACAGGTGTGGTACAGGTGTGGTATAGGTGTGGTACAGGTGTGGTACAGGTGTGGTACAGGTGTGGTATAGGTGTGGTATAGGTGTGGTACAGGTGTGGTATAGGTGTGGTACAGGTGTGGTATAGGTGTGGTATAGGTGTGGTATAGGTGTGGTATAGGTGTGGTACAGGTGTGGTATAGGTGTGGTACAGGTGTGGTACAGGTGTGGTATAGGTGTGGTACAGGTGTGGTATAGGTGTGGTATAGGTGTGGTATAGGTGTGGTATAGGTGTGGTATAGGTGTGGTACAGGTGTGGTATAGGTGTGGTACAGGTGTGGTACAGGTGTGGTATAGGTGTGGTACAGGTGTGGTATAGGTGTGGTACAGGTGTGGTATAGGTGTGGTATAGGTGTGGTACAGGTGTGGTACAGGTGTGGTACAGGTGTGGTATAGGTGTGGTACAGGTGTGGTACAGGTGTGGTATAGGTGTGGTATAGGTGTGGTATAGGTGTGGTATAGGTGTGGTATAGGTGTGGTATAGGTGTGGTACAGGTGTGGTATAGGTGTGGTATAGGTGTGGTATAGGTGTGGTACAGGTGTGGTACAGGTGTGGTATAGGTGTGGTATAGGTGTGGTATAGGTGTGGTACAGGTGTGGTACAGGTGTGGTATAGGTGTGGTATAGGTGTGGTACAGGTGTGGTATAGGTGTGGTATAGGTGTGGTATAGGTGTGGTATAGGTGTGGTATAGGTGTGGTACAGGTGTGGTACAGGTGTGGTATAGGTGTGGTATAGGTGTGGTACAGGTGTGGTATAGGTGTGGTATAGGTGTGGTATAGGTGTGGTATAGGTGTGGTATAGGTGTGGTATAGGTGTGGTATAGGTGTGGTATAGGTGTGGTATAGGTGTGGTATAGGTGTGGTATAGGTGTGGTATAGGTGTGGTATAGGTGTGGTACAGGTGTGGTACAGGTGTGGTATAGGTGTGGTACAGGTGTGGTACAGGTGTGGTATAGGTGTGGTACAGGTGTGGTATAGGTGTGGTACAGGTGTGGTATAGTCTCATATAGGTGTGGTACAGGTGTGGTACAGGTGTGGTACAGGTGTGGTACAGGTGTGGTATAGGTGTGGTACAGGTGTGGTATAGGTGTTGTACAGGTGTGGTACAGGTGTGGTACAGGTGTGGTACAGGTGTGGTATAGTCTCATATAGGTGTGGTACAGGTGTGGTATAGGTGTGGTACAGGTGTGGTACAGGTGTGGTATAGGTGTGGTACAGGTGTGGTATAGGTGTTGTACAGGTGTGGTACAGGTGTGGTACAGGTGTGGTACAGGTGTGGTATAGTCTCATATAGGTGTGGTACAGGTGTGGTATAGGTGTGGTACAGGTGTGGTACAGGTGTGGTATAGTCTCATATAGGTGTGGTATAGGTGTGGTATAGGTGTGGTACAGGTGTGGTATAGGTGTTGTACAGGTGTGGTACAGGTGTGGTATAGGTGTGGTATAGGTGTGGTATAGGTGTGGTATAGGTGTGGTATAGGTGTGGTACAGGTGTGGTATAGGTGTGGTATAGGTGTGGTACAGGTGTGGTATAGGTGTGGTATAGGTGTGGTACAGGTGTGGTACAGGTGTGGTATAGGTGTGGTATAGGTGTGGTATAGGTGTGGTACAGGTGTGGTATAGGTGTGGTATAGGTGTGGTATAGGTGTGGTATAGTCTTATATAGGTGTGGTATAGGTGTGGTACAGGTGTGGTATAGGTGTGGTATAGGTGTGGTATAGGTGTGGTATAGGTGTGGTATAGGTGTGGTATAGGTGTGGTACAGGTGTGGTATAGGTGTGGTACAGGTGTGGTATAGGTGTGGTATAGGTGTGGTACAGGTGTGGTATAGGTGTGGTACAGGTGTGGTATAGGTGTGGTATAGTCGTATATAGGTGTGGTACAGGTGTGGTATAGGTGTGGTATAGGTGTGGTATAGGTGTGGTATAGGTGTGGTATAGGTGTGGTATAGGTGTGGTACAGGTGTGGTACAGGTGTGGTATAGGTGTGGTACAGGTGTGGTATAGGTGTGGTATAGTCGTATATAGGTGTGGTACAGGTGTGGTATAGGTGTGGTATAGGTGTGGTATAGATGTGGTATAGGTGTGGTATAGGTGTGGTACAGGTGTGGTACAGGTGTGGTACAGGTGTGGTATAGGTGTGGTATAGGTGTGGTACAGGTGTGGTACAGGTGTGGTACAGGTGTGGTATAGGTGTGGTACAGGTGTGGTATAGGTGTGGTATAGGTGTGGTACAGGTGTGGTACAGGTGTGGTACAGGTGTGGTACAGGTGTGGTACAGGTGTGGTACAGGTGTGGTATAGGTGTGGTACAGGTGTGGTATAGGTGTGGTACAGGTGTGGTATAGGTGTGGTATAGGTGTGGTACAGGTGTGGTATAGGTGTGGTACAGGTGTGGTATAGGTGTGGTATAGGTGTGGTATAGGTGTGGTATAGGTGTGGTACAGGTGTGGTATAGGTGTGGTACAGGTGTGGTACAGGTGTGGTACAGGTGTGGTACAGGTGTGGTATAGGTGTGGTACAGGTGTGGTACAGGTGTGGTACAGGTGTGGTATAGGTGTGGTACAGGTGTGGTACAGGTGTGGTATAGGTGTGGTATAGGTGTGGTACAGGTGTGGTATAGGTGTGGTATAGGTGTGGTATAGGTGTGGTATAGGTGTGGTATAGGTGTGGTATAGGTGTGGTACAGGTGTGGTACAGGTGTGGTACAGGTGTGGTACAGGTGTGGTACAGGTGTGGTATAGGTGTGGTACAGGTGTGGTACAGGTGTGGTACTGGTGTGGTACAGGTGTGGTACAGGTGTGGTACAGGTGTGGTATAGGTGTGGTATAGGTGTGGTACAGGTGTGGTACAGGTGTGGTACAGGTGTGGTACAGGTGTGGTACAGGTGTGGTATAGGTGTGGTATAGGTGTGGTACAGGTGTGGTATAGGTGTGGTACAGGTGTGGTATAGGTGTGGTATAGGTGTGGTATAGGTGTGGTACAGGTGTGGTATAGGTGTGGTACAGGTGTGGTATAGGTGTGGTACAGGTGTGGTATAGGTGTGGTACAGGTGTGGTATAGGTGTGGTACAGGTGTGGTATAGGTGTGGTATAGGTGTGGTACAGGTGTGGTATAGGTGTGGTATAGGTGTGGTACAGGTGTGGTACAGGTGTGGTATAGGTGTGGTATAGGTGTGGTACAGGTGTGGTATAGGTGTGGTATAGGTGTGGTATAGGTGTGGTACAGGTGTGGTATAGGTGTGGTATAGGTGTGGTACAGGTGTGGTACAGGTGTGGTATAGGTGTGGTATAGGTGTAGTACAGGTGTGGTACAGGTGTGGTATAGGTGTAGTACAGGTGTGGTATAGGTGTGGTATAGGTGTGGTACAGGTGTGGTATAGGTGTGGTACAGGTGTGGTATAGGTGTGGTATAGGTGTGGTACAGGTGTGGTACAGGTGTGGTACAGGTGTGGTATAGGTGTGGTATAGGTGTGGTACAGGTGTGGTATAGGTGTGGTATAGGTGTGGTATAGGTGTGGTACAGGTGTGGTATAGGTGTGGTATAGGTGTAGTACAGGTGTGGTATAGGTGTGGTATAGGTGTGGTATAGGTGTAGTATAGGTGTGGTATAGGTGTGGTATAGGTGTGGTACAGGTGTGGTACAGGTGTGGTATAGGTGTGGTATAGGTGTGGTACAGGTGTGGTACAGGTGTGGTATAGGTGTGGTATAGGTGTGGTACAGGTGTGGTACAGGTGTAGTATAGGTGTGGTATAGGTGTGGTACAGGTGTGGTATAGGTGTGGTATAGGTGTGGTACAGGTGTGGTACAGGTGTGGTATAGGTGTGGTATAGGTGTGGTATAGGTGTGGTACAGGTGTGGTACAGGTGTGGTATAGGTGTGGTACAGGTGTGGTACAGGTGTGGTATAGGTGTGGTATAGGTGTGGTATAGGTGTGGTATAGGTGTGGTACAGGTGTGGTACAGGTGTGGTATAGGTGTGGTATAGGTGTGGTACAGGTGTGGTATAGGTGTGATATAGGTGTGGTACAGGTGTGGTACAGGTGTGGTACAGGTGTGGTATAGGTGTGATATAGGTGTGGTACAGGTGTGATATAGGTGTGGTACAGGTGTGGTATAGGTGTGGTACAGGTGTGGTATAGGTGTGGTATAGGTGTGGTATAGGTGTGGTATAGGTGTGGTACAGGTGTGGTATAGGTGTGGTATAGGTGTGGTATAGGTGTGGTATAGGTGTGGTATAGGTGTGGTACAGGTGTGGTACAGGTGTGGTACAGGTGTGGTATAGGTGTGATATAGGTGTGGTACAGGTGTGGTATAGGTGTGGTACAGGTGTGGTATAGGTGTGGTATAGGTGTGGTATAGGTGTGGTATAGGTGTGGTACAGGTGTGGTATAGGTGTGGTATAGGTGTGGTATAGGTGTATATAGGTATGGTATAGGTGTGGTATAGGTGTGGTATAGGTGTGGTACAGGTGTGGTACAGGTGTGGTATAGGTGTGGTACAGGTGTGGTATAGGTGTGGTATAGGTGTGGTACAGGTGTGGTATAGGTGTGGTACAGGTGTGGTATAGGTGTGGTATAGGTGTGGTATAGGTGTGGTACAGATGTGGTATAGGTGTGGTATAGGTGTGGTACAGGTGTGGTACAGGTGTGGTATAGGTGTGGTATAGGTGTGGTATAGGTGTGGTATAGGTGTGGTACAGGTGTGGTATAGGTGTGGTATAGGTGTGGTACTGGTGTGGTATAGGTGTGGTACAGGTGTGGTATAGGTGTGGTATAGGTGTGGTACAGGTGTGGTATAGGTGTGGTATAGGTGTGGTACAGGTGTGGTACAGGTGTGGTACAGGTGTGGTATAGGTGTGGTATAGGTGTGGTATAGGTGTATATAGGTGTGGTATAGGTGTGGTATAGGTGTGGTATAGGTGTGGTATAGGTGTGGTACAGGTGTGGTATAGGTGTGGTATAGGTGTGGTACAGATGTGGTATAGATGTGGTATAGGTGTGGTACAGGTGTGGTACAGGTGTGGTATAGGTGTGGTATAGGTGTGGTACAGGTGTGGTACAGGTGTGGTATAGGTGTGGTATAGGTGTGGTATAGGTGTGGTACAGGTGTGGTAGAGGTGTGGTATAGGTGTGGTACAGGTGTGGTATAGGTGTGGTAGAGGTGTGATAGAGGTGTGGTATAGGTGTGGTATAGGTGTGGTACAGGTGTGGTATAGGTGTGGTACAGGTGTGGTATAGGTGTGGTATAGGTGTGGTACAGGTGTGGTATAGGTGTGGTATAGGTGTGGTATAGGTGTGGTATAGGTGTGGTATAGGTGTGGTATAGGTGTGGTACAGGTGTGGTATAGGTGTGGTACAGGTGTGGTACAGGTGTGGTACAGGTGTGGTATAGGTGTGGTATAGGTGTGGTACAGGTGTGGTACAGGTGTGGTACAGGTGTGGTACAGGTGTGGTATAGGTGTGGTATAGGTGTGGTATAGGTGTGGTACAGGTGTGGTATAGGTGTGGTATAGGTGTGGTACAGGTGTGGTACAGGTGTGGTACAGGTGTGGTATAGGTGTGGTATAGGTGTGGTATAGGTGTGGTACAGGTGTGGTATAGGTGTGGTATAGGTGTGGTATAGGTAGTGTACTAGGTGTGGTACAGGTGTGGTACAGGTGTGGTATAGGTGTGGTACAGGTGTGGTATAGTTGTGGTACAGGTGTGGTACAGGTGTGGTATAGGTGTGGTATAGGTGTGGTACAGGTGTGGTATAGTTGTGGTACAGGTGTGGTACAGGTGTGGTATAGGTGTGGTATAGGTGTGGTACAGGTGTGGTACAGGTGTGGTATAGGTGTGGTATAGGTGTGGTATAGGTGTGGTACAGGTGTGGTATAGGTGTGGTACAGGTGTGGTACAGGTGTGGTACAGGTGTGGTAGAGGTGTGGTATAGGTGTGGTATAGGTGTGGTACAGGTGTGGTATAGGTGTGGTACAGGTGTGGTACAGGTGTGGTAGAGGTGTGGTATAGGTGTGGTACAGGTGTGGTACAGGTGTGGTACAGGTGTGGTAGAGGTGTGGTATAGGTGTGGTATAGGTGTGGTACAGGTGTGGTATAGGTGTGGTACAGGTGTGGTACAGGTGTGGTAGAGGTGTGGTATAGGTGTGGTACAGGTGTGGTATAGGTGTGGTAGAGGTGTGATAGAGGTGTGGTATAGGTGTGGTATAGGTGTGGTACAGGTGTGGTATAGGTGTGGTACAGGTGTGGTATAGGTGTGGTATAGGTGTGGTACAGGTGTGGTATAGGTGTGGTATAGGTGTGGTATAGGTGTGGTATAGGTGTGGTATAGGTGTGGTATAGGTGTGGTACAGGTGTGGTATAGGTGTGGTACAGGTGTGGTATAGGTGTGGTACAGGTGTGGTATAGGTGTATATAGGTGTGGTATAGTCTTATATAGGTGTGGTATAGGTGTGGTACAGGTGTGGTACTGGTGTGGTACAGGTGTGGTACAGGTGTGGTATAGCTGTGGTACAGGTGTGGTATAGGTGTGGTATAGGTGTGGTACAGGTGTGGTACAGGTGTGGTACAGGTGTGGTATAGGTGTGGTATAGCTGTGGTACAGGTGTGGTATAGGTGTGGTATAGGTGTGGTACAGGTGTGGTATAGGTGTGGTACAGGTGTGGTACAGGTGTGGTACAGGTGTGGTACAGGTGTGGTATAGGTGTGGTATAGCTGTGGTACAGGTGTGGTATAGGTGTGGTATAGCTGTGGTACAGGTGTGGTATAGGTGTGGTATAGGTGTGGTACAGGTGTGGTATAGGTGTGGTACAGGTGTGGTATAGGTGTGGTACAGGTGTGGTATACTCTCACCTCGTTGAAGCCCAGGCCGCAGTGGCGTCGGTTTCGTCCTGACAGTTTGTCGTCCAGGCCTTGTTGAAACTGATGCTCCAGCTCTCGGTTCATGCGACTGTTCTCCCGACCTGAAAACACCACAGTCTGTCAGTCAGCCTGCAGGGGGCGCTGTGAGGAACTGCACTCATCAGTCAGCCTGCAGGGGGCGCTGTGAGGAACTGCACTCATCAGTCAGCCTGCAGGGGGCGCTGTGAGGAACTGCACTCATCAGTCAGCCAGCAGGGGGCGCTGTGAGGAACTGCACTCATCAGTCAGCCTGCAGGGGGCGCTGTACCTGTGCGGAGGTGGGAGGTGGACTTGTGTTCCCCGATCACCAGTCGCCCCGTGTGCTCCTTCTGCAAACAGAACAGCGTCAGAGCTTTGACCACCTTTACCTTTAACCACCTCACCTTTAACCACCTGTACCTTTAACCACCTGTACCTTTAACCACCTGTACCTTTAACCACCTTTCACCGCCTTCACCTTTTCCTTCCTCTACAGGTGTAAATGTGGATGGTCGATATATCGGCCAATATTAGTTTTGTGCGATATTGTCCGATAAAAAGGCCGATATCTCCAGAACCGAGAGCGATGAGTTGACCTCTGCCCTCAGCCCTGTGCTGCTCACACGGCGCCCCCTGCTGTCAGGGAGGGTTATAGACCACACTCTGCTGGAGATATTCCTATGATTGAAACCTTTTCTGTAATAATAACTATGGAATCAAATGAAATTACTTAAAATATCGGCCTTTATATCGGTATCGGACCCAAACATCCAGATCGTAGTGTGAGAGACGGAATCACAACAGTTCAGAGAAACTTTGAGTGTCTGGAAAAGCACTAATACGATTAATGATATGATATAATATAATATAATTAATGCTCTATCATTATTATAATCATTATATTATCATTAAAAGAAGCTACATTAAAGCTACATGAAAGTGCAGTACTTCCCCCTGACCCAGGTTAGTGCCCTGTATTGTCCGCGGTATTTCCCGTAGTATTCTCCGTAGTATTTGCGTAGTATTTTCCGCAGTATTTTCTGTAGTATTTGCATAGTATTTCCCGTAGTATTTCCCGTAGTATTTCCCGTACCTTACTGGCTCCCATGAGTCGGAGGAACTTCTGCTTCCTCTCGCTGCTGCCCAGGTCCGCCCCGTCCCACTGAGACGCTCCGTCCTGAACCAGAGACACAAACACAAGAACATCATCTGAGGCCTGGACCTGAAGACCTGACTCAGACCTGACTCAGACTCAGACCTGAAGCAGACTGAGACTGAGACTGAGACCCAGACCCAGACCCTCAGACCCTGGTGTTTCCTCTGCGTTCTCTCTACAGGAGGAGGAAACATCGCAGGGAAATAACTCTCACATTGTCATCCCAAAAAAATCACAAGAACATTAATTTCAAACAGACAAAATCTGGAACTTGAAAATGCTCAGTTTAGGTCCGTTTTATTCTCGTTTTTGTTTCCAGGTGTAAAAGTTTGAATTAAACTAATCACAGCTGCTCTGAGTAAAAATGAATTGATTGATTGAGACTTTAAAAATATAATAATGTTATGAAACAGCTCGTATTCGTTTAAATCAGACTAAAACATGATATTATTCGCGTCTGTGTTGATTAATATTAGGTGTTTTCTTCTTAAATTCACTCTGAGTTTGTAGATTTTTCAGATAAACAAATAAAAAGCTGAAGTTTAAACAAAGGAGAAACCACTCAGTGTCAACAGCGGCTTTAGCTTTAGCCTCGTTAGCTTCACTTTAGCCTCGTTTCGTGTCTTATTCACTGACTTTTTGCTTCTCACAAACCTGTGACGGAGAGGCGGGTCTTTTACTGCCGTGTTTTTCCTCCGCTGAAGACATTTCTCTCACTTTAGGCTAATTTAAAGGCGCTTCGTTCAGTGAAAAATCATAAACAAACCGAGCTAATGCTAAAGCTAAAGCTAACCACATCCGCCCGAGTCACTTCCGGGGCAGGAAAGAACCGGACACGAGCACCGCCGCCTCGTGGACACCAGAGGGAACAACAGGATTCTGCAGAGTTTCACCTGTTAGCCCCCACCTTCACCGAGTGCGTTTTCTCCAGTTCGACTTTACCCAAATCTAAAAGTAAAACACAGCAATAACACAATAAAAACTAGTGACAAAAACTCGACTGAAGAGAGATGAAAGTTTTGTAGGTCTTAGCTTTCAAATGAAGCCTATAGGCGAACTTTAAGATTTGGGGAAAGCAGAACTGGAGAAAATGCACTCGGTAAAAGATTTATTCTGAACATGTGGGAAATAATCTCCCTCCTTCTCTCCTCTCTCCTCTTTCCTTCTCTCCTCTTTCCTTCTCTCCTCTCCTTCTCTCCTCTTTCCTTCTCTCCTCTTTCCTTCTCTCCTTCTCTTCTCTCCTTCTCTCCTCTTTCCTTCTCTCCTCTTTCCTTCTCTCCTCTCCTTCTCTCCTCTTTCATTCTCTCCTCTCCTTCTCTCCTCTTTCCTTCTCTCCTCTTTCCTTCTCTCCTCTCTCCTTCTCTCCTCTCCTTCTCTCCTCTCTCCTTCTCTCCTCTTTCATTCTCTCCTCTCCTTCTCTCCTCTTTCCTTCTCTCCTCTCTCCTTCTCTCCTCTCTCCTTCTCTCCTCTTTCCTTCTCTCCTCTTTCCTTCTCTCCTCTCTCCTTATCTCTCCTCTCCTTCTCTCCTCTTTCCTTCTCTCCTCTCCTTCTCTCCTCTCCTTCTCTCCTCTCTCCTTCTCTCCTCTCTCCTTCTCTCCTCTCCTTCTCCTTCTCTCCTCTCTCCTTCTCTCCTCTTTCCTTCTCTCCTTCTCTCCTCTCCTTCTCTCCTCTCTCCTTCTCTCCTCTCCTTCTCTCCTCTTTCCTTCTCTCCTCTCTCCTTCTCTCCTCTTTCCTTCTCTCCTCTTTCCTTCTCTCCTCTCTCCTTCTCTCCTCTCCTTCTTCTCTACTTCTCTCCTCTTTCCTTCTCTCCTCTTTCCTTCTCTCCTCTCCTTCTTCTCTCCTCTTTCCTTCTCTCCTCTTTCCTTCTCTCCCCTTTCCTTCTCTCCTCTCCTTCTCTCCTCTTTCCTTCTCTCCTCTTTCCTTCTCTCCTCTCCTTCTCTCCTCTTTCCTTCTCTCCTCTTTCCTTCTCTCCTCTTTCCTTCTCTCCCCTTTCCTTCTCTCCTCTCCTTCTCTCCTCTTTCCTTCTCTCCTCTCTCCTTCTCTCCTCTTTCCTTCTCTCCTCTTTCCTTCTCTCCCCTTTCCTTCTCTCCTCTCCTTCTCTCCTCTTTCCTTCTCTCCTCTTTCCTTCTCTCCTCTCCTTCTCTCCTCTTTCCTTCTCTCCTCTCTCCTTCTCTCCTCTTTCCTTCTCTCCTCTCCTTCTCTCCTCTTTCCTTCTCTCCTTCTCTCCTCTTTCCTTCTCTCCCCTTTCCTTCTCTCCTCTCCTTCTCTCCTCTTTCCTTCTCTCCTCTTTCCTTCTCTCCTCTCCTTCTCTCCTCTTTCCTTCTCTCCTCTTTCCTTCTCTCCTCTCCTTCTCTCCTCTCCCTCTCTCCTCTCTCCTTCTCTCCTTCTCTCCTTCTCTCCTTCTCTCCCTCTCTCTCTCTCTTCTCTCCTCCTCTCCTTCTCTCCTCTTTCCTTCTCTCCTCTTTCCTTCTCTCCTCTTTCCTTCTCTCCTCTTTCCTTCTCTCCTCTTTCCTTCTCTCCTCTCTCCTTCTCTCCTCTTTCCTTCTCTCCTCTTTCCTTCTCTCCTCTCTCCTTCTCTCCTCTTTCCTTCTCTCCTCTTTCCTTCTCTCCTCTTTCCTTCTCTCCTCTTTCCTTCTCTCCTCTTTCCTTCTCTCCTCTTTCCTTCTCTCCTCTCTCCTTCTCTCCTCTTTCCTTCTCTCCTCTTTCCTTCTCTCCTCTTTCCTTCTCTCCTCTTTCCTTCTCTCCTCTTTCCTTCTCTCCTCTCTCCTTCTCTCCTCTTTCCTTCTCTCCTCTTTCCTTCTCTCCTCTTTCCTTCTCTCCTCTCTCCTTCTCTCCTCTTTCCTTCTCTCCTCTTTCCTTCTCTCCTCTCCTTCTCTCCTTCTCTCCTCTCTCCTTCTCTCCTTCTCTCCCTCTCTCCTCTCTCCTTCTCTCCTCCTCTCCTTCTCTCCTCTTTCCTTCTCTCCTCTTTCCTTCTCTCCTCTTTCCTTCTCTCCTCTTTCCTTCTCTCCTCTCTCCTTCTCTCCTCTCCTTCTCTCCTCTTTCCTTCTCTCCTCTTTCCTTCTCTCCTCTTTCCTTCTCTCCTCTTTCCTTCTCTCCTCTTTCCTTCTCTCCTCTCTCCTTCTCTCCTCTTTCCTTCTCTCCTCTTTCCTTCTCTCCTCTCTCCTTCTCTCCTCTTTCCTTCTCTCCTCTTTCCTTCTCTCCTCTTTCCTTCTCTCCTCTTTCCTTCTCTCCTCTTTCCTTCTCTCCTCTCCTTCTTCTCTCCTCTTTCCTTCTCTCCTCTTTCCTTCTCTCCCCTTTCCTTCTCTCCTCTCCTTCTCTCCTCTTTCCTTCTCTCCTCTTTCCTTCTCTCCTCTCCTTCTCTCCTCTTTCCTTCTCTCCTCTTTCCTTCTCTCCTCTTTCCTTCTCTCCCCTTTCCTTCTCTCCTCTCCTTCTCTCCTCTTTCCTTCTCTCCTCTCTCCTTCTCTCCTCTTTCCTTCTCTCCTCTTTCCTTCTCTCCCCTTTTTCCTTCTCTCCTCTCCTTCTCTCCTCTTTCCTTCTCTCCTCTTTCCTTCTCTCCTCTCCTTCTCTCCTCTTTCCTTCTCTCCTCTCTCCTTCTCTCCTCTTTCCTTCTCTCCTCTCCTTCTCTCCTCTTTCCTTCTCTCCTTCTCTCCTCTTTCCTTCTCTCCCCTTTCCTTCTCTCCTCTCCTTCTCTCCTCTTTCCTTCTCTCCTCTTTCCTTCTCTCCTCTCCTTCTCTCCTCTTTCCTTCTCTCCTCTTTCCTTCTCTCCTCTCCTTCTCTCCTCTCCCTCTCTCCTCTCTCCTTCTCTCCTTCTCTCCTTCTCTCCTTCTCTCCCTCTCTCCTCTCTCCTTCTCTCCTCCTCTCCTTCTCTCCTCTTTCCTTCTCTCCTCTTTCCTTCTCTCCTCTTTCCTTCTCTCCTCTTTCCTTCTCTCCTCTTTCCTTCTCTCCTCTCTCCTTCTCTCCTCTTTCCTTCTCTCCTCTTTCCTTCTCTCCTCTCTCCTTCTCTCCTCTTTCCTTCTCTCCTCTTTCCTTCTCTCCTCTTTCCTTCTCTCCTCTTTCCTTCTCTCCTCTTTCCTTCTCTCCTCTTTCCTTCTCTCCTCTTTCCTTCTCTCCTCTTTCCTTCTCTCCTCTTTCCTTCTCTCCTCTTTCCTTCTCTCCTCTTTCCTTCCCTCCTCTTTCCTTCTCTCCTCTTTCCTTCTCTCCTCTCTCCTCTCTCTCCTTCTCTCCTCTTTCCTTCTCTCCTCTTTCCTTCTCTCCTCTCTCCTCTCTCTCCTTCTCTCCTCTTTCCTTCTCTCCTCTTTCCTTCTCTCCTCTTTCCTTCTCTCCTCTCTCCTCTCTCTCCTTCTCTCCTCTTTCCTTCTCTCCCCTTTCCTTCTTTCCTCTCCTTTTCTCCTCTTTCCTTCTCTCCTCTTTCCTTCTCTCCTCTCTCCTCTCTCTCCTTCTCTCCTCTTTCCTTCTCTCCTCTCTCCTTCTCTCCTCTTTCCTTCTCTCCTCTCTCCTTCTCTCCTCTCTCCTTCTCTCCTCTTTCCTTCTCTCCTCTCTCCTTCTCTCCTCTTTCCTTCCCTCCTCTCCTTCTCCCTCTCTCATTCTCTCCTTCTCTCCTCTTTCCTTCTCTCCTCTCCTTCTTCTCTCCTCTCTCCTTTTCTCCTCTTTCCTTCTTTTCTCTCCTTCTCTCCTCTTTCCTTCTCTCCTCTCTCCTTTTCTCCTCTTTCCTTCTCTCCTCTCTCCTTTTCTCCTCTTTCCTTCTTTTCTCTCCTTCTCTCCTCTTTCCTTCTCTCCTCTCTCCTTCTCTCCTCTTTCCTTCTCTCCTCTCTCCTTTTCTCCTCTTTCCTTCTCTCCTCTCTCCTTTTCTCCTCTTTCCTTCTTTTCTCTCCTTCTCTCCTCTTTCCTTCTCTCCTCTCTCCTTTTCTCCTCTCTCCTTCTCTCCTCGTTCCTTCTCTCCTCTTTCCTTCTCTCCTCTCCTTCTCTCCTCTCCTTCTCTCCTCTTTCCTTCTCTCCTCTTTCCTTCTCTCCTCTCCTTCTCTCCTCTCCTTCTCTCCTCTTTCCTTCTCTCCTCTCCTTCTCTCCTCTTTCCTTCTCTCCTTCTCTCCTTCTCTCCTTCTCCCCTCTCCTTCTCTCCTCTCCTTCTCTCCTCTTTCCTTCTCTCCTCTTTCCTTCTCTCCTCTCCTTCTCTCCTCTTTCCTTCTCTCCTCTCCTTCTCTCCTCTTTCCTTCTCTCCTCTCCTTCTCTCCTCTCCTTCTCTCCTCTTTCCTTCTCTCCTCTTTCCTTCTCTCCTCTTTCCTTCTTTCCTCTCCTTCTCTCCTCTTTCCTTCTCTCCTCTTCCCTTCTCTCCTCTCCTTCTCTCCTCTCCTTCTCTCTCCTCTCCTTCTCTCCTCGCTTCCTCGTTGTGGGCGGAGTTAATCTCAGCCTCACTCTTTACGGTCCTCACGCCACTCGCGCTTCAGTGAAACCGTCCGGAGGAACTTTTACCTCAAAACTACAACATTTCTCTTGAAAAACTACAAAGCTCCTCCTCGCGCTGACCGCACTCTCAGCCACGAAGAAGAAGGACCATAGAAGGACCATGGAGCCGCTTTAAAACGGAATTCACTGCGGTTTGAGGTAAGAACGTTTTATTCACGTTTTTGTGGAAACTTTGACATTTTTCAAGCGGAGAAACGAGCACGTGCGATCCCGCAAAAAATAATAATATCCTAATAATAAACTATCACGTTCATTTCTCTCGTTTAAACGTGAAACAGACTTTTGGAAACGAGTCTCTGTGATCGCGCACACGGTCAGTCAACGAGGACCGCGTGAGGACAAACCTGATCCAAACGCGCCCGCGGTGCCATTTTACGCACGGCGCGCAGTGTGGATGAGGACGAGGAGCGCGCGCGGCCGAGATGAAGAAGTGAAATCAAACTGAAACAAAGGTTTACAGAACGTTTGGGAGTGAGCACGTGACTGCGGTGAGTTTGACACTTTTACTTTGACAAATGGAACCGTTTTTACGCACGAGTCCAAACGTGTCCAGCAGCAGCGGCGTCAGCGCGCGCGGAGGTTCTGCTCCTTCAGGGACACGTGGGAACATTATTACACCTGCAGCTGCTTTGGACCAGGGCATGTGACACGTGCTTCCCCCTGACATTTAAAAGCCTCACAATAAAACAGATCATCCAAAAACATCAACAAAGGAATAAATTACAGTAAAAACATTCTCTCAGTGTCACAAACCCGAGTAAAAGAACGGTTTCCTTTTATTTAAGGCCTTAGATTCGGCACAAATCCTTAAATATAAACCTGACTTTGTTATATATCACTGTATATTATTATTATTTATGATTATTTATGATCTAAACAGAGTCTCTGCGTCAGGAACGTCCAGAAACATAATGTTCATAATAATGGAGAAAAAGACGCTTCATTAACGACTCTCTCCTTATTATTCTTGAAAGTATTGGCAGTATTTGCAGTTGTAGTAGTTTACTAAGGGGGTGCTGAAGTACTCCTGTATTAACATCAGAGTAGTAGTATTTGTATTCGCAGTATTCGCAGTAGTCTGAGTTCATCTGAGGTCAGCGCCGTCGTGGTTCCTCAGATAAACGTCTGTCTGAGCAGATAAAGTCCTGCACTGAGGTAATGCTCCAAACTACTGCAGTACAATACACACAAGTACACACACGTACACACACGTACACACACGTACACACACGTACACACACGTACACACACGTACACACACGTACACACACGTACACACACGTACACACAAGTACACACCCATAGACGTTTTGTCTGATAAAAGTGATTCTGACGTCACTGAGGCTTTTGTCTTCACTTTGTTATATTTTAAAACGGCTCAAACTGAAGCAGATGAAGAATCCAATATTTAGATCAGGGGTGTCAAACATACGGCCCGCGGGCCGGATCTCGCTCTCCGTACAGTGAGACGGAGGCCTCAGAGGGACAAACCTCTGTCACACTCGCTCTCATCATTATATAAAACATTCAGAGTCACAGATGGACAGAGTCAATTTTTAAACATGATTTTGTTTCCATTTGTTCGGGTCATAATGGACTTTATTTATTCATGAGCGACAAACAGAAATACATTTATAAACCAAATGAACCCTGAACAAGTGTGTGGATTTGGGTAAAGCCGAACTGGAGTTTACGTGGAGGTTTTGGATCCTGGATTAAAGCAGTGACTTTGTTTCACATTAAAGAAATACACTGCAAAAAGTGCCCCTCTAAAAACAAGGAAAACAATCTTAGAATAAGACATTTTGTCTTGTTTGAAGGATAAAATTCTGCCAGTGGGGTAAAGCATTTATTTCTTGCTAAGAATTCTTGTTTCTAGAATATTTTTCTCATCATTAAACAAGAAAGAAACACTAAATTTAAGCAAATAAATAACTGGAATTAAGCAAAATGTCCTCAGAAAACGGAATCATTTAAGGAAAACATTCTTATTTAGTGAAACATTGTGGATATTTTACTTAAAAGTTTCTTGATTTAAGTAAAATGTTCTAAATTACTCACATTTTTGGGCAAAATGTTCTTAATAAATACTAATATTTAAGGAAAATATGGAATGGAATGTTTTATCTCTCTGTGAGAATCAGTTCTTACATTAAGAGTTGTTGATCTGAGTTTGTCTTTGTCTAAAACTGAAGAAGATTCAGAAAGTTTTTCTTTCTTGTTACAAGAAAAATTATCATGTTTTTAGCAAATTTATCTGAACAAGAAATGGCCAGATTTTATTTCCTAAAAAAGATTTTTTTTCTCAAGAAAACTTTGCTCAGTGAAACATTATTACTTTTTTGGGAAAAAATAAGAACTTATTTCTTAAAGTAAGACATTTTTTACTTGCTTAGAATCCACTTTTTGCAGCTGATTTAAAGAAATCGACTTCTTTGGAATAAATTTACATCATTGTTCATTGTTCAGTCCTTTTAGTTTAGTTCTGGTATCAAATAAAAGCCATAATAGCAATAATAATAATTAATAAAAAATAACTAATAATAAAAATAATAAGAATAAGAATAATGATGATAATTTAATTTCTTTGTCCCTGATCTGTGTGGGCGACACGATGGCACAGCGGTTAGTGAATAATCAGACAGCGGCTCACATAAAACATGTACAACAGAGTTCTTGTTTGTCGCAGATGTCGCTGGTTCCGTCTGAAAACCTCGTCACCTGCAGCCAATCACGGGGCGAGGAGGAGGAGCCAATCACGGCCCAGCGTTCGCCGCAGTCACGTGACCTGCTGCCAATCAGACACGAGGATTCACCGAGTCAGCCAATGAGCCGCCAGCTCTCGCCTGAGGGGGCGGGCCCGTGGGACGAGACCACGCCCACAGCTCAGGTAAGACCACGCCCACAGGTGAGTGACGTGAGAAACAGCTGTGACTCACTCATGTCTGATCTACAGTCTCTCCTGTCCTGTGGGGGGCGCTGTGACTCACTCATGTCTGATCTACAGTCTCTCCTGTCCTGTGGGGGGCGCTGTGTCTCACTCATGTCTGATCTACAGTCTCCTCTGTCCTGTGGGGGGCGCTGTGACTCACTCATGTCTGATCTACAGTCTCTCCTGTCCTGTGGGGGGCGCTGTGTCTCACTCATGTCTGATCTACAGTCTCTCCTGTCCTGTGGGGGGCGCTGTGACTCACTCATGTCTGATCTACAGTCTCTCCTGTCCTGTGGGGGGCGCTGTGACTCACTCATGTCTGATCTACAGTCTCTCCTGTCCTGTGGGGGGCGCTGTGTCTCACTCATGTCTGATCTACAGTCTCCTCTGTCCTGTGGGGGGCGCTGTGACTCACTCATGTCTGATCTACAGTCTCTCCTGTCCTGTGGGGGGCGCTGTGTCTCACTCATGTCTGATCTACAGTCTCTCCTGTCCTGTGGGGGGCGCTGTGACTCACTCATGTCTGATCTACAGTCTCTCCTGTCCTGTGGGGGGCGCTGTGACTCACTCATGTCTGATCTACAGTCTCTCCTGTCCTGTGGGGGGCGCTGTGTCTCACTCATGTCTGATCTACAGTCTCTCCTGTCCTGTGGGGGGCGCTGTGACTCACTCATGTCTGATCTACAGTCTCTCCTCTGTCCTGTGGGGGGCGCTGTGTCTCACTCATGTCTGATCTACAGTCTCTCCTGTCCTGTGGGGGGCGCTGTGACTCACTCATGTCTGATCTACAGTCTCTCCTGTCCTGTGGGGGGCGCTGTGACTCACTCATGTCTGATCTACAGTCTCCTCTGTCCTGTGGGGGGCGCTGTGACTCACTCATGTCTGATCTACAGTCTCCTCTGTCCTGTGGGGGGCGCTGTGACTCACTCATGTCTGATCTACAGTCTCTCCTCTGTCCTGTGGGGGGCGCTGTGACTCACTCATGTCTGATCTACAGTCTTTCCTGTCCTGTGGGGGGCGCTGTGACTCACTCATGTCTGATCTACAGTCTCTCCTGTCCTGTGGGGGGCGCTGTGTCTCACTCATGTCTGATCTACAGTCTCTCCTGTCCTGTGGGGGGCGCTGTGACTCACTCATGTCTGATCTACAGTCTCTCCTGTCCTGTGGGGGGCGCTGTGTCTCACTCATGTCTGATCTACAGTCTCTCCTGTCCTGTGGGGGTCGCTGTGACTCACTCATGTCTGATCTACAGTCTCTCCTCTGTCCTGTGGGGGGCGCTGTGTCTCACTCATGTCTGATCTACAGTCTCTCCTCTGTCCTGTGGGGGGCGCTGTGACTCACTCATGTCTGATCTACAGTCTCTCCTCTGTCCTGTGGGGGGCGCTGTGACTCACTCATGTCTGATCTACAGTCTCTCCTCTGTCCTGTGGGGGGCGCTGTGTCTCACTCATGTCTGATCTACAGTCTCTCCTGTCCTGTGGGGGGCGCTGTGACTCACTCATGTCTGATCTACAGTCTCTCCTGTCCTGTGGGGGGCGCTGTGACTCACTCATGTCTGATCTACAGTCTCTCCTGTCCTGTGGGGGGCGCTGTGTCTCACTCATGTCTGATCTACAGTCTCTCCTGTCCTGTGGGGGGCGCTGTGTCTCACTCATGTCTGATCTACAGTCTCCTCTGTCCTGTGGGGGGCGCTGTGACTCACTCATGTCTGATCTACAGTCTCTCCTCTGTCCTGTGGGGGGCGCTGTGACTCACTCATGTCTGATCTACAGTCTCCTCTGTCCTGTGGGGGGCGCTGTGACTCACTCATGTCTGATCTACAGTCTCTCCTGTCCTGTGGGGGGCGCTGTGACTCACTCATGTCTGATCTACAGTCTCTCCTGTCCTGTGGGGGGCGCTGTGTCTCACTCATGTCTGATCTACAGTCTCTCCTGTCCTGTGGGGGGCGCTGTGACTCACTCATGTCTGATCTACAGTCTCTCCTCTGTCCTGTGGGGGGCGCTGTGACTCACTCATGTCTGATCTACAGTCTCCTCTGTCCTGTGGGGGGCGCTGTGACTCACTCATGTCTGATCTACAGTCTCTCCTGTCCTGTGGGGGGCGCTGTGTCTCACTCATGTCTGATCTACAGTCTCTCCTGTCCTGTGGGGGGCGCTGTGTCTCACTCATGTCTGATCTACAGTCTCTCCTGTCCTGTGGGGGGCGCTGTGACTCACTCATGTCTGATCTACAGTCTCTCCTGTCCTGTGGGGGGCGCTGTGTCTCACTCATGTCTGATCTACAGTCTCTCCTGTCCTGTGGGGGGCGCTGTGTCTCACTCATGTCTGATCTACAGTCTCTCCTGTCCTGTGGGGGGCGCTGTGTCTCACTCATGTCTCATCTACAGTCTCTCCTGTCCTGTGGGGGGCGCTGTGACTCACTCATGTCTGATCTACAGTCTCTCCTGTCCTGTGGGGGGCGCTGTGACTCACTCATGTCTGATCTACAGTCTCTCCTGTCCTGTGGGGGGCGCTGTGTCTCACTCATGTCTGATCTACAGTCTCTCCTGTCCTGTGGGGGGCGCTGTGTCTCACTCATGTCTGATCTACAGTCTCTCCTGTCCTGTGGGGGGCGCTGTGTCTCACTCATGTCTGATCTACAGTCTCTCCTGTCCTGTGGGGGGCGCTGTGTCTCACTCATGTCTGATCTACAGTCTCTCCTGTCCTGTGGGGGGCGCTGTGACTCCCCCGTGGACACGCCCGCCCCGCTGTCCCCGCCCCCGGAGCGTCGCCGTGGTAACCTGAGCGAGGTGGTGGACTCTCTCACTCAGCGGAGACTGGAGGAGCTGCGGCGCCACCAGCTGGACGCCGGTGAGAGATTCATTTAAACGTTTCCTTCTTTAATTCTTCTTCACGTTTTTTCCCGTGTACTTTTAAAAGTACTGCAGTATTTCAGGGCTCAGTCTTCTCTCTCAAACCTCTCCTTCATCGAGGAGTTTGTTGGAGCTTCGTATGAATATTTAAAGGACAAACTTCCTCAAAGTGAGTCTGATCTGCCCCAGTGCATCCTGGGAGCTGGAGTCCATTTGGCCTCGGGTTAAACTCACATTAACCCTTTAATCCGTCCTCTCGCTCCTCTGCCCCGGTGCATCCTGGGAGCTGGAGTCCTGGTGCTGCTCTGGCCCCGGGCCGTCTCAGTTCAAAGACCCCCCAGGGCCCCCCCAGGACCCCCCAGCAAAGAAAAGCCCCACAGACTCGAGTCTGAATAATGGAGAAGAAAAACAAAATAACACCAGGAAACAGAGACGAGGCCAAAGACGGACCAGGTTTAGTTCAGATCAGAGAAGAAAACCTGAGCTTCATCAGGACCTAAACCTGAGCTTCATCAGGACCTAAACCTGAGCTTCATCAGGTCCTAAACCTGAGCTTCATCAGGACCTAAACCTGAGCTTCATCAGGACCTAAACCTGAGCTTCATCAGGACCTAAACCTGAGCTTCATCATCACCTAAACCTGAGCTTCATCAGGTCCTAAACCTGAGCTTCATCATCACCTAAACCTGAGCTTCATCAGGACCTAAACCTGAGCTTCATCAGGTCCTAAACCTGAGCTTCATCAGGACCTAAACCTGAGCTTCATCATCACCTAAACCTGAGCTTCATCAGGTCCTAAACCTGAGCTTCATCATCACCTAAACCTGAGCTTCATCATCACCTAAACCTGAGCTTCATCATCACCTAAACCTGAGCTTCATCAGGTCCTAAACCTGAGCTTCATCAGGTCCTAAACCTGAGCTTCATCAACACCTAAACCTGAGCTTCATCAGGTCCTAAACCTGAGCTTCATCAGGTCCTAAACCTGAGCTTCATCATCACCTAAACCTGAGCTTCATCATCACCTAAACCTGAGCTTCATCATCACCTAAACCTGAGCTTCATCATCACCTAAACCTGAGCTTCATCATCACCTAAACCTGAGCTTCATCAGGTCCTAAACCTGAGCTTCATCAGGTCCTAAACCTGAGCTTCATCAACACCTAAACCTGAGCTTCATCAGGTCCTAAACCTGAGCTTCATCATCACCTAAACCTGAGCTTCATCAGGTCCTAAACCTGAGCTTCATCAGGTCCTAAACCTGAGCTTCATCAGGTCCTAAACCTGAGCTTCATCAGGTCCTAAACCTGAGCTTCATCAGGTCCTAAACCTGAGCTTCATCAGGTCCTAAACCTGAGCTTCATCATCACCTAAACCTGAGCTTCATCAGGTCCTAAACCTGAGCTTCATCAGGACCTAAACCTGAGCTTCATCATCACCTAAACCTGAGCTTCATCAGGTCCTAAACCTGAGCTTCATCAGGTCCTAAACCTGAGCTTCATCATCACCTAAACCTGAGCTTCATCATCACCTAAACCTGAGCTTCATCAGGACCTAAACCTGAGCTTCATCAGGACCTAAACCTGAGCTTCATCAGGACCTAAACCTGAGCTTCATCAGGACCTAAACCTGAGCTTCATCATCACCTAAACCTGAGCTTCATCATCACCTAAACCTGAGCTTCATCATCACCTAAACCTGAGCTTCATCAGGTCCTAAACCTGAGCTTCATCAACACCTAAACCTGAGCTTCATCAGGTCCTAAACCTGAGCTTCATCAGGTCCTAAACCTGAGCTTCATCAGGTCCTAAACCTGAGCTTCATCAGGTCCTAAACCTGAGCTTCATCAGGTCCTAAACCTGAGCTTCATCATCACCTAAACCTGAGCTTCATCAGGACCTAAACCTGAGCTTCATCAGGTCCTAAACCTGAGCTTCATCAGGTCCTAAACCTGAGCTTCATCAGGTCCTAAACCTGAGCTTCATCATCACCTAAACCTGAGCTTCATCAGGACCTAAACCTGAGCTTCATCAGGACCTAAACCTGAGCTTCATCAGGTCCTAAACCTGAGCTTCATCAGGTCCTAAACCTGAGCTTCATCAGGTCCTAAACCTGAGCTTCATCAGGTCCTAAACCTGAGCTTCATCAGGTCCTAAACCTGAGCTTCATCAGGACCTAAACCTGAGCTTCATCAGGTCCTAAACCTGAGCTTCATCAGGTCCTAAACCTGAGCTTCATCAGGTCCTAAACCTGAGCTTCATCAGGTCCTAAACCTGAGCTTCATCAGGTCCTAAACCTGAGCTTCATCAGGACCTAAACCTGAGCTTCATCAGGACCTAAACCTGAGCTTCATCAGGTCCTAAACCTGAGCTTCATCAGGTCCTAAACCTGAGCTTCATCAGGTCCTAAACCTGAGCTTCATCAGGTCCTAAACCTGAGCTTCTTCAGGTCCTAAACCTGAGCTTCATCATCACCTAAACCTGAGCTTCATCAGGTCCTAAACCTGAGCTTCATCAGGACCTAAACCTGAGCTTCATCATCACCTAAACCTGAGCTTCATCAGGTCCTAAACCTGAGCTTCATCAGGTCCTAAACCTGAGCTTCATCAGGTCCTAAACCTGAGCTTCATCATCACCTAAACCTGAGCTTCATCATCACCTAAACCTGAGCTTCATCAGGTCCTAAACCTGAGCTTCATCAGGTCCTAAACCTGAGCTTCATCAACACCTAAACCTGAGCTTCATCATCACCTAAACCTGAGCTTCATCAGGTCCTAAACCTGAGCTTCATCATCACCTAAACCTGAGCTTCATCAGGTCCTAAACCTGAGCTTCATCAGGTCCTAAACCTGAGCTTCATCAGGACCTAAACCTGAGCTTCATCAGGACCTAAACCTGAGCTTCATCAGGTCCGAAACCTGAGCTTCATCAGGACCTAAACCTGAGCTTCATCAGGACCTAAACCTGAGCTTCATCAGGTCCGAAACCTGAGCTTCATCAGGTCCTAAACCTGAGCTTCATCAACACCTAAACCTGAGCTTCATCAGGTCCTAAACCTGAGCTTCATCATCACCTAAACCTGAGCTTCATCAGGTCCTAAACCTGAGCTTCATCAGGTCCTAAACCTGAGCTTCATCAGGTCCTAAACCTGAGCTTCATCAGGACCTAAACCTGAGCTTCATCAGGTCCTAAACCTGAGCTTCATCATCACCTAAACCTGAGCTTCATCAGGACCTAAACCTGAGCTTCATCAGGTCCTAAACCTGAGCTTCATCATCACCTAAACCTGAGCTTCATCATCACCTAAACCTGAGCTTCATCAGGACCTAAACCTGAGCTTCATCATCACCTAAACCTGAGCTTCATCATCACCTAAACCTGAGCTTCATCAGGTCCTAAACCTGAGCTTCATCAGGTCCTAAACCTGAGCTTCATCATCACCTAAACCTGAGCTTCATCATCACCTAAACCTGAGCTTCATCAGGTCCTAAACCTGAGCTTCATCAGGTCCTAAACCTGAGCTTCATCAGGTCCTAAACCTGAGCTTCATCAGGACCTAAACCTGAGCTTCATCAGGTCCTAAACCTGAGCTTCATCATCACCTAAACCTGAGCTTCATCAGGACCTAAACCTGAGCTTCATCAGGTCCTAAACCTGAGCTTCATCATCGCCTAAACCTGAGCTTCATCAGGACCTAAACCTGAGCTTCATCAGGTCCTAAACCTGAGCTTCATCATCACCTAAACCTGAGCTTCATCAGGACCTAAACCTGAGCTTCATCAGGTCCTAAACCTGAGCTTCATCAGGTCCTAAACCTGAGCTTCATCAGGTCCTAAACCTGAGCTTCATCAGGTCCTAAACCTGAGCTTCATCAGGTCCTAAACCTGAGCTTCATCAGGACCTAAACCTGAGCTTCATCATCACCTAAACCTGAGCTTCATCAGGACCTAAACCTGAGCTTCATCAGGTCCTAAACCTGAGCTTCATCAGGTCCTAAACCTGAGCTTCATCAGGTCCTAAACCTGAGCTTCATCATCACCTAAACCTGAGCTTCATCATCGCCTAAACCTGAGCTTCATCATCACCTAAACCTGAGCTTCATCAGGTCCTAAACCTGAGCTTCATCATCACCTAAACCTGAGCTTCATCATCACCTAAACCTGAGCTTCATCATCACCTAAACCTGAGCTTCATCATCACCTAAACCTGAGCTTCATCATCACCTAAACCTGAGCTTCATCATCACCTAAACCTGAGCTTCATCAGGTCCTAAACCTGAGCTTCATCAGGTCCTAAACCTGAGCTTCATCATCACCTAAACCTGAGCTTCATCAGGTCCGAAACCTGAGCTTCATCAGGACCTAAACCTGAGCTTCATCAGGTCCGAAACCTGAGCTTCATCAGGACCTAAACCTGAGCTTCATCAACACCTAAACCTGAGCTTCATCAGGTCCTAAACCTGAGCTTCATCAGGTCCTAAACCTGAGCTTCATCAGGACCTAAACCTGAGCTTCATCAGGTCCTAAACCTGAGCTTCATCATCACCTAAACCTGAGCTTCATCAGGTCCTAAACCTGAGCTTCATCAGGTCCTAAACCTGAGCTTCATCAGGACCTAAACCTGAGCTTCATCAGGTCCTAAACCTGAGCTTCATCAGGTCCTAAACCTGAGCTTCATCATCACCTAAACCTGAGCTTCATCATCACCTAAACCTGAGCTTCATCAGGACCTAAACCTGAGCTTCATCATCACCTAAACCTGAGCTTCATCAGGTCCTAAACCTGAGCTTCATCAGGTCCTAAACCTGAGCTTCATCATCACCTAAACCTGAGCTTCATCATCACCTAAACCTGAGCTTCATCAGGTCCTAAACCTGAGCTTCATCAGGTCCTAAACCTGAGCTTCATCATCACCTAAACCTGAGCTTCATCAGGTCCTAAACCTGAGCTTCATCAGGTCCTAAACCTGAGCTTCATCATCACCTAAACCTGAGCTTCATCAGGACCTAAACCTGAGCTTCATCAGGTCCTAAACCTGAGCTTCATCAGGACCTAAACCTGAGCTTCATCAGGTCCTAAACCTGAGCTTCATCAGGTCCTAAACCTGAGCTTCATCAGGTCCTAAACCTGAGCTTCATCAGGTCCTAAACCTGAGCTTCATCAGGTCCTAAACCTGAGCTTCATCAGGTCCTAAACCTGAGCTTCATCAGGACCTAAACCTGAGCTTCATCAGGTCCTAAACCTGAGCTTCATCATCACCTAAACCTGAGCTTCATCAGGACCTAAACCTGAGCTTCATCAGGACCTAAACCTGAGCTTCATCAGGTCCTAAACCTGAGCTTCATCATCACCTAAACCTGAGCTTCATCAGGACCTAAACCTGAGCTTCATCATCACCTAAACCTGAGCTTCATCAGGTCCTAAACCTGAGCTTCATCATCACCTAAACCTGAGCTTCATCAGGACCTAAACCTGAGCTTCATCATCACCTAAACCTGAGCTTCATCAGGTCCTAAACCTGAGCTTCATCATCACCTAAACCTGAGCTTCATCAGGACCTAAACCTGAGCTTCATCATCACCTAAACCTGAGCTTCATCAGGTCCTAAACCTGAGCTTCATCAGGTCCTAAACCTGAGCTTCATCAGGTCCTAAACCTGAGCTTCATCAGGTCCTAAACCTGAGTTTCATCAGGTCCTAAACCTGAGCTTCATCAGGTCCTAAACCTGAGTTTCATCATCACCTAAACCTGAGCTTCATCAGTTTCAAACATGAGGTCTTTCATAAATGTTCTTTGTCTCCTCAGGTCTGTGGGAGGAGCTTGTGGGACGGGGAGGACAGGAGGGCCGGGGCCCCGTGGGGGGGGCTGGGGGGCCCGTGGGGGGGCCCGTGGGGGGGCCCGTGGGGGGGCCCGTGGGGGGGTCTGTGGGGGGGCCCGGGGGGGCCTCACACGTGTCCTCTCTGCTGGATCAGCTCCTGGCCCTCAGGGAGCAGCTGCTTCAGTCTCAGGAGGAGCAGAAGAAAATGGCGGCGACTCAACTTCAGAGACAGAGACTGAGCTGGGACCTGGCCCGGAGCCAACAAGTACAGGTACTTCAAATACTGCAAATACTACTACTACTACTGCAGCCCGGAGCCAGCAAGTACAGGTACAAATACTGCAAATACTACTACTACTACTGCAGCCCGGAGCCAGCAAGTACAGGTACTTCAAATACTTCAAATACTACTACTACTACTACTACTACTACTACTACTGCAGCCCGGAGCCAGCAAGTACAGGTACAAATACTGCAAATACTACTACTACTACTGCAGCCCGGAGCCAGCAAGTACAGGTACAAATACTGCAAATACTACTACTACTACTACTACTACTACTACTACTACTGCAGCCCGGAGCCAGCAAGTACAGGTACAAATACTGCAAATACTACTACTACTACTACTACTGCAGCCCGGAGCCAGCAAGTACAGGTACAAATACTGCAAATACTACTACTACTACTACTGCAGCCCGGAGCCAACAAGTACAGGTACAAATACTGCAAATACTACTACTACTACTACTACTACTACTACTACTACTACTACTGCAGCCCGGAGTCAGCAAGTACAGGTACAAATACTGCAAATACTACTATTACTACTGCGGCCCGGAGCCAGCAAGTACAGGTACAAATACTGCAAATACTACTACTACTACTGCAGCCCGGAGCCAGCAAGTACAGGTACAAATACTGCAAATACTACTACTACTACTGCGGCCCGGAGCCAGCAAGTACAGGTACAAATACTGCAAATACTACTACTACTACTGCGGCCCGGAGCCAGCAAGTACAGGTACAAATACTGCAAATACTACTACTACTACTGCAGCCCGGAGCCAGCAAGTACAGGTACAAATACTGCAAATACTACTACTACTACTGCAGCCCGGAGCCAGCAAGTACAGGTACAAATACTGCAAATACTACTACTACTACTGCAGCCCGGAGCCAGCAAGTACAGGTACAAATACTGCAAATACTACTACTACTACTACTACTACTACTACTGCAGCCCGGAGCCAGCAAGTACAGGTACAAATACTGCAAATACTACTACTACTACTACTGCGGCCCGGAGCCAGCAAGTACAGGTACAAATACTGCAAATACTACTACTACTACTACTACTACTACTACTGCAGCCCGGAGCCAGCAAGTACAGGTACAAATACTGCAAATACTACTACTACTACTGCAGCCCGGAGCCAGCAAGTACAGGTACAAATACTGCAAATACTACTATTACTACTGCGGCCCGGAGCCAGCAAGTACAGGTACAAATACTGCAAATACTACTACTACTACTACTGCGGCCCGGAGCCAGCAAGTACAGGTACAAATACTGCAAATACTACTACTACTACTGCAGCCCAGAGCCAGCAAGTACAGGTACAAATACTGCAAATACTACTACTACTACTGCAGCCCGGAGCCAGCAAGTACAGGCACAAATACTGCAAATACTACTACTACTACTACTACTACTGCAGCCCGGAGCCAACAAGTACAGGTACAAATACTGCAAATACTACTACAAATACTACTACTACTACTGCAGCCCGGAGCCAGCAAGTACAGGTACAAATACTGCAAATACTACTACAAATACTACTACTACTACTGCAGCCCGGAGCCAGCAAGTACAGGTACAAATACTGCAAATACTACTACAAATACTACTACTACTACTGCAGCCAGGAGTCAGCAAGTACAGGTACAAATACTGCAAATACTACTACAAATACTACTACTACTACTGCAGCCAGGAGTCAGCAAGTACAGGTACAAATACTGCAAATACTACTACTACTACTGCAGCCCGGAGCCAACAAGTACAGGTACAAATACTGCAAATACTACTACAAATACTACTACTACTACTGCAGCCCGGAGCCAGCAAGTACAGGTACAAATACTGCAAATACTACTACAAATACTACTACTACTACTGCAGCCAGGAGTCAGCAAGTACAGGTACAAATACTGCAAATACTACTACAAATACTACTACTACTACTGCAGCCAGGAGTCAGCAAGTACAGGTACAAATACTGCAAATACTACTACTACTACTGCAGCCAGGAGTCAGCAAGTACAGGTACAAATACTGCAAATACTACTACAAATACTACTACTACTACTGCAGCCAGGAGTCAGCAAGTACAGGTACAAATACTGCAAATACTACTACAAATACTACTACTACTACTGCAGCCAGGAGTCAGCAAGTACAGGTACAAATACTGCAAATACTACTGCTACTACTACTACTACTACTACTACTACAGCCCGGAGCCAACAAGTACAGGTACAAATACTGCAAATACTACTGCTACTACTACTACTACTACTACTGCAGCCAGGAGTCAGCAAGTACAGGTACAAATACTGCAAATACTACTACTGCTACTACTACTACTACTACTGCAGCCCGGAGCCAACAAGTACAGGTACAAATACTGCAAATACTACTACTACTACTGCAGCCCGGAGCCAACAAGTACAGGTACAAATACTGCAAATACTACTACTACTACTGCAGCCCGGAGCCAACAAGTACAGGTACAAATACTGCAAATACTACTACTACTACTGCAGCCCGGAGCCAACAAGTACAGGTACAAATACTGCAAATACTACTACTACTACTGCAGCCCGGAGCCAACAAGTACAGGTACAAATACTGCAAATACTACTACTACTACTACTACTACTACTACTACTACTACTACTACTGCAGCCCGGCGCCAGCAAGTACAGGTACAAATACTACTGCAAATACTACTACTACTACTACTACTGCGGCCCGGAGCCAGCAAGTACAGGTACAAATACTGCAAATACTACTACTACTACTACTACTACTACTGCAGCCCGGAGCCAACAAGTACAGGTACAAATACTGCAAATACTACTACTACTACTACTACTACTACTACTACTACTACTACTACTACTACTACTACTACTACTGCAGCCCGGCGCCAGCAAGTACAGGTACAAATACTACTGCAAATACTACTACTACTACTACTACTACTACTGCAGCCCGGAGCCAACAAGTACAGGTACAAATACTGCAAATACTACTACTACTACTACTACTGCAGCCCAGGGCCTTTGAGTCAAAGGTCAGCCTGGGGGCGGGGTCTTTGGGTCAAAGGTCAGCCTGGGGGCGGGGTCTTTGGGTCAAAGGTCAGCCTTGGGGCGGGTCTTTGGGTCAAAGGTCAGCCTTGGGGCGGGCCTTTGGGTCAAAGGTCAGCCTGGGGGCGGGCCTTTGGGTCAAAGGTCAGCCTGGGGGCGGGCCTTTGGGTCAAAGGTCAGCCTGGGGGGCGGGGTCTTTGGGTCAAAGGTCAGCCTGGGGGGCGGGGTCTTTGGGTCAAAGGTCAGCCTGGGGGGCGGGGTCTTTGGGTCAAAGGTCAGCCTGGGGGGCGGGGTCTTTGGGTCAAAGGTCAGCCTGGGGGCGGGGCCTTTGGGTCAAAGGTCAGCCTGGGGGCGGGGCTTCTGGGTCAAAGGTCAGCCTGGGGGCGGGGCCTTTGGGTCAAAGGTCAGCCTGAGAGGCGGGGTCATTGGGTCAAAGGTCAGCCTGGGGGCGGGGTTATTGGGTCAAAGGTCAGCCTGAGGGGCGGGGTTTTGGGGTCAAAGGTCAGCCTGAGGGGCGGGGTTTTGGGGTCAAAGGTCAGCCTAGGGGGCGGGGTCTTTGGGTCAAAGGTCAGCCTGGGGGGCGGGGCCATTGGGTCAAAGGTCAGCCTGGGGGGAGGGGCCATTGGGTCAAAGGTCAGCCTGGGGGGCGGAGCCTGTGGGTTTAAAGATGATCAGTTTTAATCCTGGACAAATAAATGAAAATAAGTTTGTTTTTCCAGATCGCACGACAACAACAACAACTGATACAACAACAACACAAGATCAGCCTCTTACAGCAGCACATACAGGTACTACTACTATAGTACTACTACTACTATAATACTACTGTTACAGCAGCACATACAGGTACTACTACTATAGTACTACTACTATAATACTACTGTTACAGCAGCACATACAGGTACTACTACTATAGTACTACTACTATATACTACTGTTACAGCAGCACATACAGGTACTACTACTATAGTACTACTACTATATACTACTGTTACAGCAGCACATACAGGTACTACTACTATAGTACTATTACTACATACTACTGTTACAGCAGCACATACAGGTACTACTACTATAGTACTACTACTATATACTACTGTTACAGCAGCACATACAGGTACTACTACTATAGTACTACTATATACTACTACTGTTACAGCAGCACATACAGGTACTACTACTATAGTACTACTACATACTACTACTGTTACAGCAGCACATACAGGTACTACTACTATAGTACTACTACTATAGTACTACTACTATAGTACTACTACTACATACTACTGTTACAGCAGCACATACAGGTACTACTACTATAGTACTACTACTACATACTACTGTTACAGCAGCACATACAGGTACTACTACTATAGTACTACTATATACTACTACTGTTACAGCAGCACATACAGGTACTACTACTATAGTACTACTATATACTACTACTGTTACAGCAGCACATACAGGTACTACTACTATAGTACTACTATATACTACTACTGTTACAGCAGCACATACAGGTACTACTACTATAGTACT
Organism: Gobius niger; assembly: GCF_951799975.1. Taxonomy (NCBI): domain Eukaryota; kingdom Metazoa; phylum Chordata; class Actinopteri; order Gobiiformes; family Gobiidae; genus Gobius; species Gobius niger. The sequence goes on along the minus strand of NW_027639254.1, from coordinate 52,814 downwards.
ACTATATACTACTACTGTTACAGCAGCACATACAGGTACTACTACTATAGTACTATTACTATAGTACTACTGTTACAGCAGCACATACAGTTACTACTACTATAGTACTACTATATACTACTACTGTTACAGCAGCACATACAGGTACTACTACTATAGTACTATTACTATATACTACTGTTACAGCAGCACATACAGGTACTACTACTATAGTACTACTACTATAGTACTACTGTTACAGCAGCACATACAGGTACTACTACTATAGTACTACTACTATAGTACTACTGTTACAGCAGCACATACAGGTACTACTACTATAGTACTACTACTATAGTACTACTACTATAGTACTACTATATACTACTACTGTTACAGCAGCACATACAGGTACTACTACTATAGTACTATTATATACTACTACTGTTACAGCAGCACATACAGGTACTACTACTATAGTACTACTATATACTACTGTTACAGCAGCACATACAGGTACTACTACTATAGTACTACTATATACTACTGTTACAGCAGCACATACAGGTACTACTACTATAGTACTACTACTATAGTACTACTGTTACAGCAGCACATACAGGTACTACTACTATAGTACTACTATATACTACTGTTACAGCAGCACATACAGGTACTACTACTATAGTACTACTATATACTACTGTTACAGCAGCACATACAGGTACTACTACTATAGTACTACTACTATAGTACTATTATATACTACTACTGTTACAGCAGCACATACAGGTACTACTACTATAGTACTACTATATACTACTGTTACAGCAGCACATACAGGTACTACTACTATAGTACTACTATATACTACTACTGTTACAGCAGCACATACAGGTACTACTACTATAGTACTACTATATACTACTGTTACAGCCGCACATACAGGTACTACTACTATAGTACTACTATATACTACTACTGTTACAGCAGCACATACAGGTACTACTACTATAGTACTACTATATACTACTACTGTTACAGCAGCACATACAGGTACTACTACTATAGTACTATTATATACTACTACTGTTACAGCAGCACATACAGGTACTACTACTATAGTACTACTACTATAGTACTACTGTTACAGCAGCACATACAGGTACTACTACTATAGTACTATTATATACTACTACTGTTACAGCAGCACATACAGGTACTACTACTATAGTACTACTACTATAGTACTACTACTATAGTACTACTGTTACAGCAGCACATACAGGTACTACTACTATAGTACTACTACTATAGTACTACTATATACTACTACTGTTACAGCAGCACATACAGGTACTACTACTATAGTACTATTATATACTACTACTGTTACAGCAGCACATACAGGTACTACTACTATAGTACTACTACTATAGTACTACTACTATAGTACTACTATATACTACTACTGTTACAGCAGCACATACAGGTACTACTACTATAGTACTATTATATACTACTACTGTTGCAGCAGCACATACACGTACCACTACTATAGTACTACTGTTACAGCAGCACATACAGGTACTACTACTATAGTACTATTATATACTACTACTGTTACAGCAGCACATACAGGTACTACTACTATAGTACTACTACTATACTACTACTGTTACAGCAGCACATACAGGTACTACTACTATAGTACTACTACTATAGTACTACTGTTACAGCAGCACATACAGGTACTACTACTATAGTACTACTACTATAGTACTACTACTATAGTACTACTATATACTACTACTGTTACAGCAGCACATACAGGTACTACTACTATAGTACTACTATATACTACTACTGTTACAGCAGCACATACAGGTACTACTACTATAGTACTACTACTATAGTACTACTACTATAGTACTACTATATACTACTACTGTTACAGCAGCACATACAGGTACTACTACTATAGTACTACTACTATAGTACTACTGTTACAGCAGCACATACAGGTACTACTACTATAGTACTATTATATACTACTACTGTTACAGCAGCACATACAGGTACTACTACTATAGTACTATTATATACTACTACTGTTACAGCAGCACATACAGGTACTACTACTATAGTACTACTATATACTACTGTTACAGCAGCACATACAGGTACTACTACTATAGTACTACTACTATAGTACTACTGTTACAGCAGCACATACAGGTACTACTACTATAGTACTACTACTATAGTACTACTGTTACAGCAGCACATACAGGTACTACTACTATAGTACTATTATATACTACTACTGTTACAGCAGCACATACAGGTACTACTACTATAGTACTATTATATACTACTACTGTTACAGCAGCACATACAGGTACTACTACTATAGTACTACTATATACTACTACTGTTACAGCAGCACATACAGGTACTACTACTATAGTACTACTATATACTACTGTTACAGCAGCACATACAGGTACTACTACTATAGTACTACTATATACTACTACTGTTACAGCAGCACATACAGGTACTACTACTATAGTACTACTACTATATACCACTGTTACAGCAGCACATACAGGTACTACTACTATAGTACTATTACTACATACTACTGTTACAGCAGCACATACAGGTACTACTACTATAGTACTACTACTATAGTACTACTGTTACAGCAGCACATACAGGTACTACTACTATAGTACTACTATATACTACTACTGTTACAGCAGCACATACAGGTACTACTACTATAGTACTACTACTATACTACTACTGTTACAGCAGCACATACAGGTACTACTACTATAGTACTACTACTATAGTACTACTGTTACAGCAGCACATACAGGTACTACTACTATAGTACTACTACTATAGTACTACTACTATAGTACTACTATATACTACTACTGTTACAGCAGCACATACAGGTACTACTACTATAGTACTACTATATACTACTACTGTTACAGCAGCACATACAGGTACTACTACTATAGTACTACTACTATAGTACTACTACTATAGTACTACTATATACTACTACTGTTACAGCAGCACATACAGGTACTACTACTATAGTACTACTACTATAGTACTACTGTTACAGCAGCACATACAGGTACTACTACTATAGTACTATTATATACTACTACTGTTACAGCAGCACATACAGGTACTACTACTATAGTACTATTATATACTACTACTGTTACAGCAGCACATACAGGTACTACTACTATAGTACTACTACTATAGTACTACTACTATAGTACTACTGTTACAGCAGCACATACAGGTACTACTACTATAGTACTATTATATACTACTACTGTTACAGCAGCACATACAGGTACTACTACTATAGTACTACTATATACTACTGTTACAGCAGCACATACAGGTACTACTACTATAGTACTACTACTATATACTACTGTTACAGCAGCACATACAGGTACTACTACTATAGTACTACTATATACTACTACTGTTACAGCAGCACATACAGGTACTACTACTATAGTACTATTACTACATACTACTGTTACAGCAGCACATACAGGTACTACTACTATAGTACTACTATATACTACTACTGTTACAGCAGCACATACAGGTACTACTACTATAGTACTATTACTATATACTACTGTTACAGCAGCACATACAGGTACTACTACTATAGTACTACTATATACTACTACTGTTACAGCAGCACATACAGGTACTACTACTATAGTACTATTACTATATACTACTGTTACAGCAGCACATACAGGTACTACTACTATAGTACTACTACTATAGTACTACTGTTACAGCAGCACATACAGTTACTACTACTATAGTACTATTACTACATACTACTGTTACAGCAGCACATACAGGTACTACTACTATAGTACTATTATATACTACTACTGTTACAGCAGCACATACAGGTACTACTACTATAGTACTATTATATACTACTACTGTTACAGCAGCACATACAGGTACTACTACTATAGTACTATTACTATAGTACTACTACTATAATACTACTGTTACAGCAGCACATACAGGTACTACTACTATAGTACTACTACTATATACTACTGTTACAGCAGCACATACAGGTACTACTACTATAGTACTATTACTACATACTACTGTTACAGCAGCACATACAGGTACTACTACTATAGTACTATTACTATATACTACTGTTACAGCAGCACATACAGGTACTACTACTATAGTACTATTATATACTACTACTGTTACAGCAGCACATACAGGTACTACTACTATAGTACTATTACTATAGTACTATTACTATAATACTACTGTTACAGCAGCACATACAGGTACTACTACTATAGTACTACTACTATATACTACTGTTACAGCAGCACATACAGGTACTACTACTATAGTACTATTACTACATACTACTGTTACAGCAGCACATACAGGTACTACTACTATAGTACTACTATATACTACTGTTACAGCAGCACATACAGGTACTACTACTATAGTACTATTACTATAGTACTACTACTATAATACTACTGTTACAGCAGCACTTACAGGTACTACTACTATAGTACTACTACTGTAGTACTATTACTATAGTACTACTTTTACAGCAGCACATACAGGTACTACTACTGTAGTACTATTACTACATACTACTGTTACAGCAGCACATACAGGTACTACTACTATAGTACTACTACTGTAGTACTATTACTATAGTACTACTTTTACAGCAGCACATACAGGTACTACTACTATAGTACTACTACTGTAGTACTATTACTATAGTACTACTTTTACAGCAGCACTTACAGGTACTACTACTATAGTACTATTACTACATACTACTGTTACAGCAGCACATACAGGTACTACTACTATAGTACTACTACTGTAGTACTATTACTATAGTACTACTTTTACAGCAGCACATACAGGTACTACTACTGTAGTACTATTACTACAATACTATTGTTACAGCAGCACATACAGGTACTACTACTATAGTACTACTACTGTAGTACTATTACTATAGTACTACTTTTACAGCAGCACATACAGGTACTACTACTGTAGTACTATTACTACAATACTATTGTTACAGCAGCACATACAGGTACTACTACTATAGTACTACTACTGTAGTACTATTACTATAGTACTACTTTTACAGCAGCACATACAGGTACTACTACTGTAGTACTATTACTACAATACTATTGTTACAGCAGCACATACAGGTACTACTACTATAGTACTACTACTGTAGTACTATTACTATAGTACTACTTTTACAGCAGCACATACAGGTACTACTACTGTAGTACTATTACTACATACTACTGTTACAGCAGCACATACAGGTACTACTACTATAGTACTACTACTGTAGTACTATTACTATAGTACTACTTTTACAGCAGCACATACAGGTACTACTACTATAGTACTACTACTGTAGTACTATTACTATAGTACTACTTTTACAGCAGCACTTACAGGTACTACTACTATAGTACTATTACTACATACTACTGTTACAGCAGCACATACAGGTACTACTACTATAGTACTACTACTGTAGTACTATTACTATAGTACTACTGTTACAGCAGCACATACAGGTACTACTACTATAGTACTATTACTATAGTACTACTATATACTACTACTGTTACAGCAGCACATACAGGTACTACTACTATAGTACTATTACTATAGTACTACTATATACTACTACTGTTACAGCAGCACATACAGGTACTACTGTGCTATTATATTATTTGTGCTACCACTAAAACATGTACAATAGGTTCCCCTCTGGGCCCTGTTAAAGGAACAGGCACCGTTTTTCCACACTGAGATATGTTCTTACCTGAGCTGTGACGAGTTCTTTAGGACCTGTCTGATCTTCAGTCACGTAAACACAGCGCAGACGGCGTTAGCATTTAGCCTCTCCCTCTCTCCTCTATAGCTCCAAAACAGGTCAAGATAGAAGCTACCAAGCTCTTCCACGTTTTCCCTGTTTAAATATGGTTACGTGAAGTGTTCCACTACAAAGTATAAGTACACAAAATTAAATTAAAGCAGCTAAAGCAGCTAAAGGAGCTAAAGCAGCTAAAGCAGCTAAAGGAGCTAAAGGAGCTAAAGCAGCTAAAGCAGCTAAAGGAGCTAAAGCAGCTAAAGCAGCTAAAGGAGCTAAAGGAGCTAAAGGAGCTAAAGCAGCTAAAGCAGCTAAAGGAGCTAAAGCAGCTAAAGCAGCTAAAGGAGCTAAAGGAGCTAAAGGAGCTAAAGGAGCTAAAGCAGCTAAAGCAGCTAAAGGAGCTAAAGCAGCCAAAGCAGCTAAAGCAGCTAAAGGAGCTAAAGGAGCTAAAGGAGCTAAAGGAGCTAAAGCAGCTAAAGGAGCTAAAGGAGCTAAAGCAGCTAAAGGAGCTAAAGCAGCTAAAGCAGCTAAAGGAGCTAAAGGAGCTAAAGGAGCTAAAAGTGAAGATTACTGTGCGGATGCCGAACTACTCCTGGTATTATTACGCCTTACAATATAGTCCCCCCTTTTATCCGCTAAGAAAATCCACATTGTTTAATTGTGTGTAATTATACTTTGTAGTGGAACACTTCACGTAACCATATTTAAATAGGGAAAACGTGGAAGAGCTCGGTAGCTTCTATCTTGACCTGTTTTGGAGCTATAGAGGAGAGAGGGAGAGGCTAAATGCTAACGCCGTCTGCGCTGTGTTTACGTGACTGAAGATCAGACAGGTCCTAAAGAACTCGTCACAGCTCAGGTAAGAACATATCTCAGTGTGGAAAAACACTGGCCTGTTCCTTTAAAGAGATTGTCCTGTTAAATAAAAGTTAAATAATTGTGATTCTGTTTCAGGGTCACATGACTCCTCTGATGATCCCCCTGTTTCCTCCAGAACAGCGCCCCCTGCAGCCTGTCCTGCCACACTACAGCCCGAGCGGTCAGTCCCACAGCCACACAGGGCCAGCAGGTGGCGCTCTATAAACACCAGGCTATAACCACACAGGGCCAGCAGGTGGCGCTCTGTAAACACCAGGCTATAACCACACAGGGCCAGCAGGTGGCGCTCTATAAACACCAGGCTATAACCACACAGGGCCAGGTTTAAACTCATGAGTCACGAAGATCCTGAGGGATTCTGGACCTGGGTTCAGGGCGTCGTGTTCAGGGCGTCGTGTTCAGGGCGTCGTGTTCAGGGCGTCGTGTTCAGACCGGCGTGTTCAGACCGGCGTGTTCAGGGTGGTGTGTTCAGGGCGGCGTGTTCAGGGCGGCGTGTTCAGGGCGGCGTGTTCAGGGCCGGCTCCTGCTGCGGCGTCAGGACCAAACCCCGTTTCCAGGACGACCTTCCCAACATGGCCTCCCCTTCACCGAGCGCAGACCGGCTCCGGGGCCGCGGGGACGTTCACTGAAGTGGTTTATAAATACACATGAATCTGTCTGAGCGGCAGAGCGGACCTGGGGGGGGGGGGCAAACCCGGGGGGGTCAGGCCAGATTAAAGTCGACTTTATAATCAGTTTAACATTTATATATGATGTTTATTTCATGTAAAAGGCATAATGTAGAATAATCGTATCTCGTACCCCGGTGTTTATCTGTTTGTTTCGTGTTTGACCTTCCCAACATGGCCGCCTCGGTCTCTGAGCGGCGGGAGGCGTTTCCGCTCGGACGCACTCGGCTCAAATACATCCAGTTTCCATTAGTGAGGCTGTTATTACGGGTCAGACGCAGACGGAGGGGAGGGTCCGGAGGCAATTCTATTATCACAAACGTTCTTCATGTCAGACAAAGAAACACACAAACAAACAAAGAAACAAAGAAACACACAAACAAACAAACAAACAAACAAGGAGACATTTTTCCAGATCTGGGTTTATTTCAGTGAGTGGATTAAAGACCAGTTCTGTTTTCCAGGAGAACACTTCCCCATGCACTTTGTCCCCTCCTCCCTGACCGCAGGACTCCGCCCCCTTCACATCCAGGTGAGAAAACTCCGCCCCCTTCCCGTACAGGTGAGAAAAGTCTGTGTTCATTATTTAGATGATTGTTGTTGCTCTGGAGGTGAAGGACCAGCCGGAGCTTCTTAGAAAGTGTGAGTCTCCCACTATCCGTCCCAGAGCATGGGTTCAGCTAAAGCCCCTCCAGCCGCCGGGGTCGCCTATGCCCTGGTTGTTTGGGGCAGGTTTGCAGTGGAAGCTCCTCACGGCTGTTCTCTGAGAGGCTGCAGGACAAGTGTTTCCTTTGTCACATGACTGGCGGCGCCCTCTGCTGGACCAACGCCTCAGTTACACCGGGGCAACATTAGCATTATTAGCAACATTAGCATCATTAGCATCATTAGCAACATTAGCAAAATTAGCAACTATAGCAAAATTAGCAACACTAGCATCATTAGCAACATTAGCATAATTAGCAACATTAGCAAAATTAGAAAAATTAGAAAAATTAGCAACTATAGCAACATTAGCAACATTAGCAAAATTAGCAACTATAGCAACATTAGCAACAATAGCAACATTAGCAACAATAGCAACATTAGCATCATTAGCAACATTAGCATAATTAGCAACAACGGCAACATTAGCAACTATAGCAACATTAGCAACATTAGCACAATTAGCAACTATAGCAACATTAACAACATTAGCAAAATTAGCAAAATTAGCAACTATAGCAACATTAGCAACATTAGCATCATTAGCAACATTAGCATAATTAGCAACAACGGCAACATTAGCAACTATAGCAACATTAACAACATTAGCAAAATTAGCAAAATTAGCAACTATAGCAACATTAGCAACAATAGCAACATTAGCAACAATAGCAACATTAGCAACATTAGCAACAGTAGCAACATTAGCAACAATAGCAACATTAGCAACATTAGCAACATTAGCAACATTAGCAACAGTAGCAACATTAGCAACAATAGCAACATTAGCAACATTAGCAACATTAGCAACATTAGCAACATTAGCTGGAGCTTCTTAGAAAGTGAGTCTCTAGTTTCCCACTTTCCGTCCCAGAGCATGGGTTCAGCTGAAGCCCCTCCAGCCGCCGTGGTCGCCTATGCCCTGGTTGTTTGGGGCGGGTTTGCAGTGGAAGCTCCTCACGCAGACCTGGGAATGTGCAGAGTTCTGTTCTGTGGATGTTCTGGCTCCAAGTGTCCCTGGGGGAGGACGAGTATTGATGATCTGACGGACGGGTCTGGACGGAGTGATGGTCAGGAGTGATGGTCAGGAGCGGCGTCAGGAGCAGAGTCAGGAGCGGCGTCAGGAGCAGAGTCAGGAGCGGCGTCAGGAGCGGAGTCAGAGCCCTCGGGACCTGAGCGTCTGAAACGGTCCACTCAGGCTCACTTCGTTCCTAAATAGATCCATAGCTTCTGCAGCTGCACGAGGAACCTTGACAGTGTGCATCTGCAGGAGGCCCTGAAAACCCCTGAATGACGTCACATGACTGGCGGAGCCCTCTGCTGGACCAACGCCGCAGTTACACCAGGGCCCTATGACTCCGCCCACTCTGTTGCTATAGTAACGGTATATCATGTTGTCCTGAGTCCGAACGTTCAGAGGGATTTATACTTATCTGAGAACTGAAACTGTCTCTGAGTTTGGACAAACATCACCGAAGTCTAGGATCCGTCGTCCGTACCGGGTTCTCCAGAGGCTTCGTCAGTAACTCAGTCCTGCTCAGTCTCTTTTATAATCATCTGTTCTCCTGCAGTGGTACGCGGCGGCCTCTGACCTGTCGCCCCCTGCTGCTGTGAAGAGGGAGCGCAGTCCGAACGCTCAGGTACGACTGAGACCTGAGACCTGGTCCTGGTCCTGGTCCTGGTCCTGGTCCTGGACCTGGACCTGGTTCTGGTTTAGACTCAGACTCTTCACTTTGTTTCAGGACGAGCCGCTGAACCTCACGTCTCGAGCCAAAGGTCTGACCCGAGTCCGGACCAGTCCAGACCGGACCCAGTGCCGAGGTCAGTCCCGACGCCCGGGTTAGTCCTGGGTTAGACCTGGTTTAGACCTGGTTCAGTCCTGGTTTAGACCTGGTTCAGTCCTGGTTTAGACCTGGTTCAGTCCTGGTTTAGACCTGGTTCAGTCCTGGTTTCCCTTTGTCTCCTCAGATCTGCTCCAGAGCCCGGCTTGGACTCGAGACCCAGTCTGTCCAGGACCTCACAGTCTGGACTCCAGAGTGAACCTCCTCGGCCTCAAGGACAGTGACCAGGTACAGACCCAGACCCAGGTACAGACCCAGGTACAGACCCAGACCCAGGTACAGACCCAGACTCTGTTCCAGGTGTTTAGTCCTTACTGTGTCTGTTCCAGGTGTTTTGTCCTTACTCTGTGTCTGTTCCAGGTGTTAAGTCCTTACTCTGTGTCTGCTCCAGGTGTTTAGTCCTTACTCTGTGTCTGCTCCAGGTGTTTAGTCCTTACTCTGTGTCTGTTCCAGGTGTTAAGTCCTTACTCTGTGTCTGCTCCAGGTGTTTAGTCCTTACTCTGTGACTGTTTCCAGGTGTTTAGTCCTTACTCTGTGACTGTTTCCAGGTGTTTAGTCCTTACTCTGTGTCTGCTCCAGGTGTTTAGTCCTTACTCTGTGTCTGTTTCAGAGGCTTCACTCGGCGGCGCTGAGTCGGGTCAAACTGGGACCAGAGTCCAGACGGATCCACAGAGTCCTGGAGCTCAGCCCTGAGGACCTGGACAGTACGGACTTTACTCGGACTCAGACAAGCTTTTTATATTTGTAGAGAGAATGTAGAGACAGTCACATCAGTGTGAAGCTCCTGAAGCATCATTAGCAACATTAGCATCATTAGCAACATTAGCATCATTAGCAACTTTAGCATCATTAGCAACTTTAGCATAATTAGCATAATTAGCAACATTAGCATTATTAGCAACATTAGCATCATTAGCATCATTAGCATAATTAGCATAATTAGCATAATTAGCATCATTAGCAACATTAGCATCATTAGCAACATTAGGATCATTAGCAACATTAGCATCATTAGCATCATTAGCATCATTAGCAACATTAGCAACATTAGCATCATTAGCAACATTAGCATCATTAGCATCATTAGCAACATTGGCATCATTAGCATCATTAGCAACATTAGCATAATTAGCATCATTAGAAACATTAGCATTATTAGCAACATTAGCAACATTAGCATCATTAGCATCATTAGCAACATTAGCATCATTAGCATCATTAGCAACATTGGCATCATTAGCATCATTAGCAACATTAGCATAATTAGCATCATTAGAAACATTAGCATTATTAGCAACATTAGCAACATTAGCAACATTAGCAACATTAGCATCATTAGCAACATTAGCATCATTAGGAACATTAGCAACATTAGCATCATTAGCAACATTAGCGTCATTAGCATCATTAGCAACATTAGCATCATTAGCAACATTAGCATCATTAGCAACATTAGCAACATTAGCGTCATTAGCAACATTAGCATAATTAGTGTTCTCATGTTCCTGTAGGGGGCGCTGTGTCCTCGGCGCGTATCTTCAGAGACAGATCCAGGATCAGTTCGGAGCCGCACATCAAACGTCCCATGAACGCGTTCATGATCTGGGCCAAAGACGAGAGACGCCTCATCCTGCAGAGCTTCCCCGACATGCACAACTCCAACATATCCAAGATCCTAGGTACTTTTACTGTAGTACTACTGCAGTACTACTACAATACTCCTGCAGAGCTTCCCCAACATGCACAACTCCAACATCTCCAAGATCCTAGGTACTTTTACTGTAGTACTACTGCAATACTCCTGCAGAGCTTCCCCGACATGCACAACTCCAACATCTCCAAGATCCTAGGTACTTTTACTGTAGTACTACTGCAATACTACTGCAGAGCTTCACCGACATGCACAACTCCAACATATACAAGATCCTAGGTACTTTTACTGTAGTACTACTGCAGTACTACTACAATACTCCTGCAGAGCTTCCCCGACATGCACAACTCCAACATCTCCAAGATCCTAGGTACTTTTACTGTAGTACTACTGCAGTACTGCTACAATACTACTACTACTACCTTCACAAAAAGATCTCCACAAACGTACAGGGCACTAGGACCAGTGTGGCACTAATGCGGGAGGCGCTGTTGCCATAGTAACCTGTACCCCCCCCCGCAGGCTCGCGCTGGAAGGCCATGTCGAACCAGCAGAAGGCGCCGTTCTACGAGGAGCAGGCGCGCCTCAGTAAGATGCACCTGGAGAAATATCCCGACTACAGGTACAGGCCCCGCCCCAAACGCACCTGCGTCCTGGAGGGGCGGAGACTGCGCATCGGCGAGTACAAGGCGCTGCTGAGGAGGCGGAGACTGGAGCGGCGAGCCTTTCACCTCGGGTACGAGACCACAGTGTAAAAGATACACTCTGCTTGTAACAACTGACTCCTCCCACTTTGTGTCTCCAGGCCCCTCCCTTACGTCTCCATGGCGACCAGCGCTAACGTTAGCCTCGTTAGCAGCAGCAGCGACGCCAGCGTTTACTCAGAGATGAACGAGACGACGACACAGAACAACGCCCCCGTGACCTGCTCCAGCACGGTCCACAGCCCCGCCCACAGCCCCGCCCCCACACTGCCCAGCCCCGCCCCCTCACTGCCCAGCCCCGCCCCCTCACCCGAGGACACGCAGCGTTACAGGAAGTGCTGATAAAAACTACAAAGTGACGAGGCTTCTGTTTATGCTAACTTCCTGTTAGCCGCTGAAGGGAAACCACCACTTCCTGTCCACGTTCATAAGAACATTTGAAATAACATCATTGCTTTATAAAAAGATGCAGATGGTGGCGCTGTTTCACCACATGTTACTGCTCATTTATTTATGTTTTTGGATCCACTTTATCGTCCCTGATAAATAAACTGAATAAAGAACTGGTGATGTTTAATGGAAACCAAACGGACTAAAAGCAGAGACAAAAAACCTGAAACAGACCCGGCCGGGGGGGGGGGGGGCACGAGGACACGGGCACAGGTGAAGCACATCAGGGGGCGGGGCCGGCAGGTAACGAGGAAGTCAAACAGAAAATCACCACCTGAGCTTCAGCTGGAGCTTCTCAAGACTTTAATCTGATGGTTTTCTGATTTAAAGATCTGGTCGTGAGTCTGTGTAATATTTATGATGTAAAGACGAGCTTTGTTCTGGTGGTCGTTAGTGTTTCTTTAGTGTTTCTTCAGCGTTTCTTCAGCGTTTCTTCAGTTTTATGGATAATGGAGATAATGAGGCCGAGTCTGTTTGAAGATCAAGGAAAACACGTTTTAAAAATGGATGAACAAAACAAACAATGATCCTGAGTTTAAGAAGAAACGTTAAAGACTTCACACAAACATCGTGGAGCTTCTTCTCCGTGAAACTCTCTGACCCCACTACTTTATTACTTTATTACCTTATTACTTTATTAGTTTAATGACGCTGCAGGTGAATTTACTGAGCCGGGGCTAAAGGTCGAGGTCGTTATGTTGTGTTGTTTTGTTGCTGTTGTTGTTGTTGTTGTTGTGTTGTGTTGTGTTATTGTGTTGTTGTGTTGCACCTGATTCACCTTCAGACACTGTGTGTGTTTTAGTGCGATGTGTAAATGAGCCGTGTGTAAAAGTCCTCACAGCCAAAATGATTATTCTACTAAAAACAGTCACATGATCACATGGTCACATGATCACAGAGTCACATGATCACAGAGTCACATGATCACAGAGTCACCGGGTCCTGCAGAGTTGATTAAAGACGCTGTTTCAGTTTCCTTTGAGCCTCCTGTATCCCTGACCTTTGACCTCTCTGCACACTCATGTCTTTAGTTCTGCCGACTCAGAACCTTTGTGTGTTTGTCAAACTGTCGACTCAGGAATCGTGTTTCTCTGATGATCCTGTACATGTGTCACTGATGTCACTGATTTAACCTCCTGATTATTCTCAGCCCGTGTGGCTCGAAAAGAAATAAAGGATCAAAACCTGTTCACAATGTAGCGTGAGATTGTCTTATTCTCACGTGATTCCAGATGATTTTTGAAGGTGATTTTAGGTGATTTTTAGATGATTCCAGATGATTTGAGATGATTCCATGTGATTCCAGATGATTTTCAGGTGATTCCAGATGATTTTTTTTAAAGGTGATTTTAGATGATTTTTAGATGATTCCAGATGATTTCACATGATTCCAGATGATTTGAGATGATTCCAGATGATTTTCAGGTGATTCCAGATGATTTTTTTAAAGGTGATTTTAGATGATTTTTAGATGATTCCAGATGATTTCACATGATTCCAGATGATTTGAGATGATTCCAGATGATTTTCAGGTGATTCCAGATGATTTTTTTAAAGGTGATTTTAGAGGATTTTTAGATGATTCCAGATGATTTCACGTGATTCCAGATGATTTTCAGGTGATTCCAGATGATTTTTTTAAAAGGTGATTTTAGATGATTTTTAGATGATTTCAGATGATTTTCAGGTGATTCCAGGTGATTTTAGATGATTTTTAGATGATTCCAGATGATTTCACGTGATTCCAGATGATTTTTTTATGTGAAAATCATCTAAAAGAATCATCTAAAAGATGATTTTCAGGTGATTTTTAGATGATTCCAGATGATTTTTTAGGTGATTTTAGATGATTTTTAGATGACTCCTGATTATTTCAAGTGATTTTCAGGTGATTTTCAGGTGATTTTCAGGTGATTTTCAGGTGATTGCAGGTGATTTGAGATGATTCCAGGTGATTCCAGATGATTTTTAGGTGATTTTAGATGATTCCAGGTGATTCCAGGTGGTTTGAGATGATTCCAGGTGATTTGAGATGATTCCAGGTCATTCCAGATGTGTGTAATGTCTTCTGTCTTCAGTCCGGGAAGGTCAGATCTCTGCGCTCACACGAGTCCGAGCCTGAACTAACGGAGCCGGAGTCGCCTCAGGATCAAACAACGACGCGCTGCCAAATTAATAAAACATTTGAGACAAAATGACCACAAATGCAGGAATTGCAGAAACAGTGGGAAAAGTGAAAAGTGAAAAAGAGGAATGCGGGAGGTCCTCTGATCCTCTGATCCTCTGATCCTCGCCGTGGCCGCCTGCTCTCTGTCTGTTGTTAATATTTCACACTTTTCTCTCGGTCTTTTCCTCTGAGGCGGCTCAGATCTGAAGCTTTGAACTGCACAGCCTCAGAAACATAAACGTCTGAGCGGGGAGGGAGGGGCCGACGGCGCAGACCGGCCGCCTCTCGTCCCTCAGTCTGCCCCGGGCACAGCACACGCTTTGAACACGCCGGTCAGAGCCGTGTCCAGGATGTTCAGGATTTAAATGAGAGTCGTCGGTTCATTTAGACGAACATGAGACCACGTTCAAATCAGGAAAAGAATCATTTTAATCAGAGTGAACTGAGGTATTTATACTTCATGTAAAGACAAAAGTACGGAGGACTGTGGCTGCCAAACAATAAATATATCTATACATAAATAAATATAATAAAGATCAAATACATGCATTTATTAAAATATGTGCATTTATGTATTTATAGATACATTTATTGTTTGGCAGCCACGGTCCTCCATACAAAGCACTTCTTCCACTGCAGATGTATTTAACCTCCACCTAAACACAACGCATTTTTGCAGTTTTACTCAAATCTAAAGCTTCTGGACTGGAGTTTACAGCCTATAGACCAGTGTAGTGCCTCATTTGAAAGCTAAGAACATGCACTTTTACAATGTTGTGTTTCCTGATGAGCCACGAGAGTCTGGACTAACTTTGGCCCAAACACGAGCTTCACTTTGAGGTCATTGTTACAGTTTCTCGTTATTAAACAGTTTGTGCTCCAGCGGCTCCAGCGGCTCCAGGTCCAGCGGCTCCAGGTCCAGCGGCTCCAGGTCCAGCGGCTCCAGGTCCAGCGGCTCCAGGTCCAGCGGCTCCAGGTCCAGCGGCTCCAGCGGCTCCAGGTCCAGCGGCTCCAGGTCCAGCGGCTCCAGCGGCTCCAGGTCCAGTGGCTCCAGGTCCAGGCTCAGATACTGATCTCTCTTCTGGAAGTAGAAGTCGAGTCTTGTCGCGGCGTAACTGAAACACATTGATGGAACAGGTCACTTTACTGCAGGAGCTTCTCTGTTCCTCCTAAAGTCACCAACTCAAAGGTAGATCTATGAAACATCTGCACCCTGGACCTTTGTTTAAGCTCCAGGTTCTCCTGATGAGGCAGAGTCACAGCTCAGGTAAAGGTCAGGCTCTCCTCTGGTCATCAGGGTTTACCTGCTGAAGTCGAAGTGGATGTTGGAGAGTCTGGCCTGCAGAATGGCCCACATGCCCCAGAACAGGTTGGACGCCTGAAACGGAGAACCAGGAGAACCAGGGTCAGACCCCAGAGTAAGAAAGGAACCTCCTCCCTGCTCCCACCGGGGGGCGACAGTGAAGAGCGTCGTGTTGAAGGCGGAGACTCTGACCAGGGAGAACTTGCAGACGTGGACGTAAAGGCGCGTCACTTCCTGCTCGCTGACGTCGTGGAGCTGGTGGAGGTTCTGGTGGTTGAGGTTCTCCTGGTGGTTGAGGTTCTCCTGGTGGAGCTGGTGGAGGTTCTCCTGGTGGTTGAGGCTCTCCTGGTTGTGGAGGTGGAAGTGTCGGAGGTAGGTCCTGATCCAGTCGCGCTGCAGGCTCTCGCTCGGGTATCGACTGTAATCCACGGCGTCGACTCCGGCGAACTCGTTGAAGTGGTTCCCGATGTCGAAGGCCTGATGGTTCAGAGACGCGTACTCGAAATCGATGAAGCGAACAGTCCCTGAGGAGGAGACAGAGGAGACACAGAGGAGACAGAGGAGACAGAGGAGACACAGAGGAGACAGAGGAGACAGAGGAGACAGAGGAGACAGAGGAGACAGAGGAGACAGAGGAGACAGAGGAGACAGAGGAGACACAGAGGAGACAGAGGAGACAGAGGAGACACAGAGGAGACAGAGGAGACAGAGGAGACAGAGGAGACAGAGGAGACAGAGGAGACAGAGGAGACAGAGGAGACACAGGAGACAGAGGAGACAGAGGAGACACAGAGGAGACAGAGGAGACAGAGGAGACACAGGAGACAGAGGAGACAGAGGAGACACAGAGGAGACAGAGGAGACAGAGGAGAGAGAGGAGACAGAGGAGACACAGAGGAGACAGAGGAGACAGAGGAGACAGAGGAGACAGAGGAGACAGAGGAGACAGAGGAGACACAGAGGAGACAGAGGAGACAGAGGAGTCAGAGGAGAAAGAGGAGACAGAGGAGACAGAGGAGACAGAGGAGAAAGAGGAGACAGAGGAGACAGAGGAGACAGAGGAGACAGAGGAGACAGAGGAGAAAGAGGAGACAGAGGAGACAGAGGAGACAGAGGAGACAGAGGAGACAGAGGAGACAGAGGAGAAAGAGGAGACAGAGGAGACAGAGGAGACAGAGGAGACAGAGGAGAAAGAGGAGACAGAGGAGACAGAGGAGACAGAGGAGACAGAGGAGACAGAGGAGACAGAGGAGACAGAGGAGACAGAGGAGACAGAGGAGAAAGAGGAGACAGAGGAGACACAGAGGAGACACAGGAGACACAGAGGAGACAGAGGAGACAGAGGAGACAGAGGAGACACAGAGGAGACAGAGGAGACAGAGGAGACAGAGGAGACAGAGGAGACAGAGGAGACAGAGGAGAAAGAGGAGACAGAGGAGACAGAGGAGACAGAGGAGACACAGAGGAGACACAGGAGACACAGAGGAGACAGAGGAGACAGAGGAGACAGAGGAGACACAGAGGAGACAGAGGAGACAGAGGAGACATGAGGAGACAGAGGAGACACAGAGGAGACAGAGGAGACACAGAGGAGACATGAGGAGACAGAGGAGACACAGAGGAGACAGAGGAGACACAGAGGAGACAGAGGAGACACAGGAGACAGAGGAGACATGAGGAGACACAGAGGAGACAGAGGAGACAGAGGAGACACAGAGGAGACATGAGGAGACAGAGGAGACACAGGAGACAGAGGAGACATGAGGAGACACAGAGGAGACAGAGGAGACAGAGGAGACATGAGGAGACAGAGGAGACACAGGAGACAGAGGAGACATGAGGAGACACAGAGGAGACAGAGGAGACAGAGGAGACACAGAGGAGACATGAGGAGACACAGAGGAGACAGAGGAGACAGAGGAGACAGAGGAGACAGAGGAGACATGAGGAGACAGAGGAGACAGAGGAGACACAGAGGAGACATGAGGAGACAGAGGAGTCAGAGGAGACAGAGGAGACATGAGGAGACAGAGGAGACAGAGGAGACACAGAGGAGACATGAGGAGACAGAGGAGTCAGAGGAGACAGAGGAGACAGAGGAGACACAGAGGAGACATGAGGAGACAGAGGAGACAGAGGAGACACAGGAGACAGAGGAGACACAGAGGAGACACAGGAGACAGAGGAGACACAGAGGAGACACAGGAGACAGAGGAGACAGAGGAGACACAGAGGAGACAGAGGAGACACAGAGGAGACAGAGGAGACACAGAGGAGACACAGAGGAGACACAGAGGAGACACAGAGGAGACACAGAGGAGACACAGAGGAGACAGAGGAGACACAGAGGAGACATGAGGAGACAGAGGAGACAGAGGAGACACAGAGGAGACAGAGGAGACACAGAGGAGACATGAGGAGACACAGAGGAGACATGAGGAGACAGAGGAGACAGAGGAGACAGAGGAGACACAGAGGAGACAGAGGAGACACAGAGGAGACAGAGGAGACATGAGGAGACAGAGGAGACACAGAGGAGACAGAGGAGACACAGAGGAGACATGAGGAGACACAGAGGAGACATGAGGAGACAGAGGAGACAGAGGAGACAGAGGAGACACAGAGGAGACAGAGGAGACACAGAGGAGACAGAGGAGACACAGAGGAGACAGAGGAGACACAGAGGAGACACAGAGGAGACAGAGGAGACACAGAGGAGACAGAGGAGACACAGAGGAGACACAGAGGAGACACAGAGGAGACAGAGGAGACAGAGGAGACATGAGGAGACAGAGGAGACACAGAGGAGACATGAGGAGACAGAGGAGACACAGAGGAGACAGAGGAGACAGAGGAGACATGAGGAGACAGAGGAGACAGAGGAGACACAGAGGAGACATGAGGAGACAGAGGAGACACAGAGGAGACAGAGGAGACAGAGGAGACAGAGGAGACAGAGGAGACAGAGGAGACATGAGGAGACAGAGGAGACACAGAGGAGACAGAGGAGACACAGAGGAGACACAGAGGAGACAGAGGAGACAGAGGAGACAGAGGAGACACAGAGGAGACAGAGGAGACACAGAGGAGACAGAGGAGACACAGAGGAGACAGAGGAGACACAGAGGAGACACAGAGGAGACACAGAGGAGACAGAGGAGACAGAGGAGACACAGAGGAGACAGAGGAGACAGAGGAGACACAGAGGAGACAGAGGAGACACAGAGGAGACACAGAGGAGACACAGAGGAGACACAGAGGAGACATGAGGAGACAGAGGAGACACAGAGGAGACACAGAGGAGACAGAGGAGACAGAGGAGACACAGAGGAGACACAGAGGAGACATGAGGAGACAGAGGAGACAGAGGAGACACAGAGGAGACAGAGGAGACACAGAGGAGACATGAGGAGACAGAGGAGACAGAGGAGACAGAGGAGACAGAGGAGACACAGAGGAGACAGAGGAGACACAGAGGAGACACAGAGGAGACAGAGGAGACAGAGGAGACACAGAGGAGACACAGAGGAGACAGAGGAGACAGAGGAGACACAGAGGAGACAGAGGAGACACAGAGGAGACAGAGGAGACATGAGGAGACACAGAGGAGACACAGAGGAGACACAGAGGAGACAGAGGAGACACAGAGGAGACAGAGGAGACATGAGGAGACAGAGGAGACATGAGGAGACAGAGGAGACACAGAGGAGACAGAGGAGACAGAGGAGACATGAGGAGACAGAGGAGACAGAGGAGACACAGAGGAGACAGAGGAGACACAGAGGAGACAGAGGAGACACAGAGGAGACACAGAGGAGACACAGAGGAGACAGAGGAGACAGAGGAGACATGAGGAGACAGAGGAGACACAGAGGAGACACAGAGGAGACACAGAGGAGACAGAGGAGACACAGAGGAGACACAGAGGAGACAGAGGAGACACAGAGGAGACACAGAGGAGACACAGAGGAGACAGAGGAGACAGAGGAGACAGAGGAGACAGAGGAGACATGAGGAGACAGAGGAGACAGAGGAGACATGAGGAGACACAGAGGAGACATGAGGAGACAGAGGAGACAGAGGAGACATGAGGAGACACAGAGGAGACACAGAGGAGACAGAGGAGACAGAGGAGACAGAGGAGACAGAGGAGACATGAGGAGACAGAGGAGACAGAGGAGACATGAGGAGACACAGAGGAGACATGAGGAGACAGAGGAGACAGAGGAGACATGAGGAGACATGAGGAGACAGAGGAGACAGAGGAGACATGAGGAGACAGAGGAGACACAGAGGAGACAGAGGAGACACAGAGGAGACAGAGGAGACAGAGGAGACACAGGAGACAGAGGAGACACAGAGGAGACAGAGGAGACACAGGAGACACAGAGGAGACACAGAGGAGACAGAGGAGACAGAGGAGACAGAGGAGACAGAGGAGACACAGGAGACAGAGGAGACACAGAGGAGACAGAGGAGACACAGAGGAGACACAGAGGAGACACAGAGGAGACACAGAGGAGACACAGAGGAGGACAGAGGAGACAGAGGAGACAGAGGAGACACAGGAGACACAGAGGAGACACAGAGGAGACAGAGGAGACACAGGAGACAGAGGAGACACAGAGGAGACAGAGGAGACACAGAGGAGACACAGAGGAGACAGAGGAGACACAGGAGACAGAGGAGACACAGAGGAGACAGAGGAGACACAGAGGAGACACAGAGGAGACACAGAGGAGACAGAGGAGACACAGAGGAGACAGAGGAGACAGAGGAGACAGAGGAGACAGAGGAGACAGAGGAGACACAGAGGAGACAGAGGAGACAGAGGAGACACAGAGGAGACAGAGGAGACAGAGGAGACAGAGGAGACAGAGGAGACACAGAGGAGACACAGAGGAGACACAGAGGAGACAGAGGAGACAGAGGAGACACAGAGGAGACAGAGGAGACACAGGAGACACAGAGGAGACACAGAGGAGACAGAGGAGACACAGGAGACAGAGGAGACAGAGGAGACACAGAGGAGACAGAGGAGACACAGAGGGAGACACAGAGGAGACAGAGGAGACAGAGGAGACACAGAGGAGACAGAGGAGACAGAGGAGACAGAGGAGACAGAGGAGACACAGAGGAGACACAGAGGAGACACAGAGGAGACAGAGGAGACACAGAGGAGACAGAGGAGACAGAGGAGACACAGAGGAGACAGAGGAGACAGAGGAGACACAGAGGAGACAGAGGAGACAGAGGAGACACAGAGGAGACACAGAGGAGACAGAGGAGACAGAGGAGACACAGAGGAGACACAATATTAAAGAACTCCTGAAACCTAAATCCTGGATCTGCTGTATTTAAGCTCAGAACTAAAACTCAAATATTTGATCCAGCGTTTCATCCAAACCAGAAAGACCTGAAAACTCCGTTTACGAGGCTCCAATACTTTTACTGAAACGACTAGAACTACTGTAGAACTACAGTAGTACTACAGTAGTACTACAGTAGTATTACAGTAGTACTACAGTAGTACTACAGTAGTATTACAGTAGTACTACAGTAGTACTACAGTAGTATTACAGTAGTACTACAGTAGTATTTGCAGTATTTGTACCTCGCTCCTGGTCGTAGATGATGTTGTTGTGCAGCAGTAGTAGTACTACAGTAGTACTACAGTAGTACTACAGTAGTATTTGCAGTATTTGTACCTCGCTCCTGGTCGTAGATGATGTTGTTGTGCAGCAGTAGTACTACAGTAGTATTACAGTAGTACTACAGTAGTATTTGCAGTATTTGTACCTCGCTCCTGGTCGTAGATGATGTTGTTGTGCAGCAGTAGTAGTACTACAGTAGTATTACAGTAGTACTACAGTAGTATTTGCAGTATTTGTACCTCGCTCCTGGTCGTAGATGATGTTGTTGTGCAGCAGTAGTACTACAGTAGTATTACAGTAGTACTACAGTAGTATTTGCAGTATTTGTACCTCGCTCCTGGTCGTAGATGATGTTGTTGTGCAGCAGTAGTAGTACTACAGTAGTATTACAGTAGTACTACAGTAGTATTTGCAGTATTTGTACCTCTCTCCTGGTGGTAGATGATGTTGTTGTGCAGCAGTAGTACTACAGTAGTACTACAGTAGTACTACAGTAGTACTGCAGTAGTATTTGCAGTATTTGTACCTCTCTCCTGGTGGTAGATGATGTTGTTGTGCAGCAGTAGTACTACAGTAGTACTACAGTAGTACTGCAGTAGTATTTGCAGTATTTGTACCTCTCTCCGGGTGGTAGATGATGTTGTTGTGCAGCAGTAGTAGTATTACAGTAGTACTACAGTAGTATTTGCAGTATTTGTACCTCGCTCCTGGTTGTAGATGATGTTGTTGTGCAGCAGTAGTACTACAGTAGTATTACAGTAAGTAGTATTTGCAGTATTTGTACCTCGCTCCTGGTCGTAGATGATGTTGTTGTGCAGTAGTAGTACTACAGTAGTATTACAGTAGTACTACAGTAGTATTTGCAGTATTTGTACCTCTCTCCTGGTGGTAGATGATGTTGTTGTGCAGCAGTAGTACTACAGTAGTACTGCAGTAGTATTTGCAGTATTTGTACCTCGCTCCTGGTCGTAGATGATGTTGTTGTGCAGCAGTAGTAGTACTACAGTAGTACTAAAGTAGTACTACAGTAGTATTTGCAGTATTTGTACCTCGCTCCTGGTCGTAGATGATGTTGTTGTGCAGCAGTAGTAGTACTACAGTAGTATTACAGTAGTACTACAGTAGTATTTGCAGTATTTGTACCTCGCTCCTGGTCGTAGATGATGTTGTTGTGCAGCAGCAGTAGTACTACAGTAGTATTACAGTAGGACTACAGTAGTATTTGCAGTATTTGTACCTCGCTCCTGGTCGTAGATGATGTTGTTGTGCAGTAGTAGTAATACTACAGTAGTATTACAGTAGTACTACAGTAGTATTTGCAGTATTTGTACCTCGCTCCTGGTGGTAGATGATGTTGTTGTGCAGCAGTAGTACTACAGTAGTATTACAGTAGTACTACAGTAGTATTTGCAGTATTTGTACCTCGCTCCTGGTCGTAGATGATGTTGTTGTGCAGCAGTAGTAGTACTACAGTAGTACTACAGTAGTATTTGCAGTATTTGTACCTCGCTCCTGGTCGTAGATGATGTTGTTGTGCAGCAGTAGTACTACAGTAGTATTACAGTAGTACTACAGTAGTATTTGCAGTATTTGTACCTCGCTCCTGGTCGTAGATGATGTTGTTGTGCAGCAGTAGTAATACTACAGTAGAACTACAGTAGTACTACAGTAGTATTTGCAGTATTTGTACCTCGCTCCTGGTCGTAGATGATGTTGTTGTGCAGCAGTAGTAGTACTACAGTAGTATTACAGTAGTACTACAGTAGTATTTGCAGTATTTGTACCTCGCTCCTGGTCGTAGATAATGTTGTTGTGCAGTAGTAGTACTACAGTAGTACTACAGTAGTACTACAGTAGTATTACAGTAGTACTACAGTAGTATTTGCAGTATTTGTACCTCGCTCCTGGTCGTAGATGATGTTGTTGTGCAGCAGTAGTACTACAGTAGTACTACAGTAGTACTACAGTAGTACTGCAGTAGTATTTGCAGTATTTGTACCTCGCTCCTGGTCGTTGATGATGTTGTTGTGCAGCAGTAGTAGTACTACAGTAGTATTACAGTAGTACTACAGTAGTATTTGCAGTATTTGTACCTCGCTCCTGGTCGTTGATGATGTTGTTGTGCAGCAGTAGTAGTACTACAGTAGTATTACAGTAGTACTACAGTAGTATTTGCAGTATTTGTACCTCGCTCCTGGTCGTTGATGATGTTGTTGTGCAGCAGTAGTAGTACTACAGTAGTATTACAGTAGTACTACAGTAGTATTTGCAGTATTTGTACCTCGCTCCTGGTCGTTGATGATGTTGTTGTGCAGCAGTAGTAGTACTACAGTAGTATTACAGTAGTACTACAGTAGTATTTGCAGTATTTGTACCTCGCTCCTGGTCGTTGATGATGTTGTTGTGCAGCAGTAGTAGTACTACAGTAGTATTGCAGTAGTACTACAGTAGTATTTGCAGTATTTGTACCTCGCTCCTGGTGGTAGATGATGTTGTTGTGCAGTAGTAGTATTACAGTAGTACTACAGTAGTATTACAGTAGTAATACAGTAGTATTACAGTAGTACTACAGTAGTATTTGCAGTATTTGTACCTCGCTCCTGGTCGTAGATGATGTTGTTGTGCAGCAGTAGTAGTACTACAGTAGTATTACAGTAGTACTACAGTAGTATTTGCAGTATTTGTACCTCGCTCCTGGTCGTAGATGATGTTGTTGTGCAGTAGTAGTACTACAGTAGTATTACAGTAGTACTACAGTAGTACTACAGTAGTACTACAGTAGTACTGCAGTAGTATTTGCAGTATTTGTACCTCTCTCCTGGTGGTAGATGATGTTGTTTTGCAGTAGTAGTACTACAGTAGTACTACAGTAGTATTTGCAGTATTTGTACCTCGCTCCTGGTCGTAGATGATGTTGTTGTGCAGCAGTAGTAGTACTACAGTAGTATTACAGTAGTACTACAGTAGTATTTGCAGTATTTGTACCTCGCTCCTGGTGGTAGATGATGTTGTTGTGCAGCAGTAGTAGTACTACAGTAGTACTACAGTAGTATTTGCAGTATTTGTACCTCGCTCCTGGTCGTAGATGATGTTGTTGTGCAGCAGTAGTAGTACTACAGTAGTACTACAGTAGTATTTGCAGTATTTGTACCTCGCTCCTGGTCGTAGATGATGTTGTTGTGTAGCAGTAGTAGTACTACAGTAGTACTACAGTAGTACTACAGTAGTACTACAGTAGTACTACAGTAGTATTTGCAGTATTTGTACCTCTCTCCGGGTCGTAGATGATGTTGTTGTGCAGCAGTAGTAGTACTACAGTAGTACTACAGTAGTACTACAGTAGTATTTGCAGTATTTGTACCTCTCTCCGGGTCGTAGATGATGTTGTTGTGCAGCAGTAGTAGTACTACAGTAGTACTACAGTAGTATTTGCAGTATTTGTACCTCTCTCCGGGTCGTAGATGATGTTGTTGTGCAGCAGGTCGTTGTGACTCAGAACCACAGGACTCTGGACTCGGCCGAGTCTGGATTTTAACAGCTCCATCTCGGTTCTCAACACGTGCGGGCCTGGGAGCGGCCCGGCCCAGTGCCGCCACCTACAGGCCCCGTCAGGAAACACAGGCCACGTCAGGAAACACAGGCCACGTCAGGAAACACAGGCCTGAGCGTCAGTGTAACTGCATCACACTTTACACTCACATTTAACACTCACCTGTTCTCTGATTGGTCTGTGTGATTCTCCCTCTGCTCTGATTGGCTGTCGTCCTCTCTGCTCTCTGATTGGCTGTCGTCCTCTCTGCTCTCTGATTGGCTGTCGTCCTCTCTGCTCTCTGATTGGCTGTCGTCCTCTCTGCTCTCTGATTGGCTGTCGTCCTCTCTGCTCTCTGATTGGCTGTCGTCCTCTCTGCTCTCTGATTGGCTGGTTTGAATGAGTTTCAGGAAGTGCTCCATCTTCTTCCACAGAAACGGCTCCGACTCAGAGCTTTGAGTCTGAACAGAGTGAAGCCGAGCCATCTCCGCCGCGACCAACCTGCGGCAAACACCAGCGTTCACGAGGCTCCGCCCCCTGTGGCTCCGCCCCCTGTAGTTACCTGTAGCTCCGCCCCTGTAGTCGCCTGTAGCCCCGCCCCTGTAGTCGCCTGTAGCCCCGCCCCTGTAGTCACCTGTAGCCCCGCCCCCTGTAGCCCCGCCCCTGTAGTCACCTGTAGCCCCGCCCCCTGTAGCCCCGCCCCCTGTAGTCACCTGTAGCCCCGCCCCCTGTAGTCACCTGTACACCTCTGGCTGTGTGAGCTGGCTGGATCTCAGTGGCGCCCCCTGTAGCCCCGCCCCCTGTAGCCCCGCCCCCTGTAGCCCCCTGTAACCCCGCCCCCTGTAGCTCCCTGTAACCCCGCCCCCTGTAGCCCCGCCCCCTGTAGCTCCCTGTAGCCCCGCCCCCTGTAGTCACCTGTACACCTCTGGCCGTGTGAGCTGGCTGGATCTCAGTGGCGCCCCCTGTAGCCCCGCCCCTGTAGTCACCTGTAGCTCCGCCCCCTGTAGTCACCTGTAGCCCCGCCCCCTGTAGCCCCGCCCCCTGTAGTCACCTGTACACCTCTGGCTGTGTGAGCTGGCTGGATCTCAGTGGCGCCCCCTGTAGCCCCGCCCCCTGTAGTCACCTGTAGCTCCGCCCCCTGTAGTCACCTGTAGCCCCGCCCCCTGTAGCCCCGCCCCCTGTAGTCACCTGTACACCTCTGGCTGTGTGAGCTGGCTGGATCTCAGTGGCGCCCCCTGGAGGAACTGGTAGCAGATGCCGTTGCTGAAGCTGCAGTAAACCTTGGAGCCTAAGCCTCGCGTCTCCAGGAGCCGCAGCGTCCGCACCTCCTCACGCCGGTCCACGTACAGCTCCGTGTGGCGCCCGTAAACCCGCACCAGCACGGCGTCCGCGTCAGCCCCGCCCCCGGCCACGCCCCCGGCCACGCCCCGCTCCGGCCGCAGGAAGCAGCCGATCAGACGGTTGGTCATTCCCTCCGTGAACGTCTGAAACAGGAGAGTTTAAAGGTCACTTCAGTCTGTGAGCAGCAGGGTGCGCTGTGTGAACGTGAGGTAGTGCAGGTGTGTGAGCAGCAGGGGGCGCTGTGGGGACCGACCTTCATGTGGACCTGCTCCGGGCTCCAGTCCGGTCTGAGCGACTGCAGGAGGGTCAGGATCCCGGCTCTCGGCTCGGCCTCGTCGATCTCCAAGTCCACGTGAAGCACCTCAGGAACGTCCTCCATCGCCAGAAACTGGGACATGACTGGGACAAGACTGGGACAAGACTGGTACAAGACTGGGACAAGACTGGGATAAAACTGGGACAAAACTGGGATAAAACTGGGATTAAACCGGGACAAAACTGGGACAATACTGAGACAAGACTGGGATAAAACTGGGACAAAACCGGGACAAAACCGGGACAAAACTGGGACAAAACTGGGACAAAACTGGGACAAAACTGGGATTAAACCGGGACAAAACTGGGACAATACTGAGACAAGACTGGGATTAAACCGGGACAAAACCGGGACAAAACTGGGACAAAACTGGGACAAAACTGGGACAATACTGAGACAAGACTGGGATAAAACTGGGACAAAACCGGGACAAAACCGGGACAAAACCGGGATAAAACCAGGATTAAACCGGGACAACACTGGGATAAAACTGGGACAAGACTGGGACAACACGGGGACAAAACCGGGACAAAACTGGGACAAAACTGGGACAAAACTGGGACAAAACTGGGACAAAACTGGGACAAAACTGGGACAAAACTGGGATTAAACCGGGACAAAACTGGGACAAAACTGGTACAAAACTGGGACAAAACTGGGACAAGACTGGGACAAAACCGGGACAAAACTGGGACAAAACTGGGACAAAACTGGGACAAAACTGGGACAAAACTGGGACAAAACTGGGACAAAACCGGGACAAAACCGGGATAAAACTGGGACAAAACCGGGATAAAACTGGGACAAAACTGGGACAAAACCGGGATAAAACTGGGACAAAACTGGGACAAAACCGGGATAAAACTGGGACAAAACCGGGATAAAACTGGGACAAAACTGGGACAAAACTGGGACAAAACTGGGACAAAACCGGGATAAAACTGGGACAAAACTGGGACAAAACTGGGACAAAACTGGGACAAAACTGGGATTAAACCAGGACAACACTGGGACGAAACTGGGACAAGACTGGGATAAAACCGGGACAAAACCGGGACAAAACCGGGATAAAACCGGGACAAAACCGGGACAAAACTGGGATAAAACTGGGATAAAACTGGGATAAAACTGGGATAAAACCGTGACAAAACTGGAATAAAACTGGGACAAGACTGGGATAAAACTGGGACAAAACTAGGACAAAACCGGGACAAAACTGGGACAACACTGGGATAAAACTAGGACAAGACTGGGATTAAACAGGGATAAAACTGGGACAAATCCGGACCTAAGTTTGGCCCAAAGTGGAGCTGGAGCTCAAACCTGGCTCAGATCCCTCTGAAAACCCAGAGTCCGTCTGAGCAGGTCTAGATCTGGTGAGTCCTGACGGTCTGAGAGCTGTGGGACAGAGTCAATGTCCCTGTTCTGGTCTCCTGTGTCCTCTGGTCTCTGGTCTCTGGTCTCTGGTCTCTGGTCTCCACTTGTCTCCTGTGTCCTCTGGTCTCTGGTCTCCTGTGTCCTCTGGTCTCCTCTGGTCTCCACTTGTCTCCTGTGTCCTCTGGTCTCCTCTGTCCTCTGGTCTCTGGTCTCTGGTCTCCTGTGTCCTCTGGTCTCTGGTCTCCTCCGGTCTCCACTTGTCTCGGATCCGTCTGTGTTTCTGTCAGTTTAATGTTTGACTACAGTAGAGTACAGTTCAGGGCCTCAAACTTTACTGACGCCGCTGGACTTTGGATCCTTCTGTTTGGTGACATAAGTGTCAGGCTCAAGGGCCTCGTCTTTTTCTCGTCTCTTTTCTCGTGTCTTTCTCGTCTCTTCCTCGTCTCTCTCTCGTCTCATTCTCGTCTCGTTCTTGTCTCTTTTCTCGTCTCTTTTCTCGTGTCTTTCTCGTCTCTTCCTCGTCTCTTTCTCGTCTCGTTCTTGTCTCTTTCTCGTCTCTCCCTCATTCTCGTCTCGTCCTCGTCTCTTTCTCAGAGCCCAGTCCAGTCTCTGCTTCTCTGTGGTCAGACTGAACCTCTGGCCCGGGGGCTCTCAGGGGCCCCCATCCCCCCCCCCGTCTGTGGGGCCTTTGTGAGACGCATGAAACATGGATCAGCTCCGGCTTTAAAGACCAACACGTTAAAAATTCAGCTCGGAAACAAAAGTGTCTTTGCCCAAAGGCACAAAAACAGACACAACATCAGCTCCGACTCCACACTTTATTATTCAGAAGCAAACTCGTAAAAACATTCAAAACACACGATTAAAAACACAAAACCAGATAAATTAACTCTTTAACTGTTTCCCTCTCTGTCCTCTAAATGATGGGCCTGTAGGAGGCGCTGTTTCCCTCTCTGTCCTCTAAATGATGGGTCTGTAGGAGGTGCTGTTTCTCTCTCTGTCCTCTAAATGATGGGCCTGTAGGAGGTGCTGTTTCTCTCTCTGTCCTCTAAATGATGGGTCTGTAGGAGGTGCTGTTTCCCTCTCTGTCCTCTAAATGATGGGTCTGTAGGAGGCGCTGTTTCCCTCTCTGTCCTCTAAATGATGGGTCTGTAGGAGGTGCTGTTTCCCTCTCTGTCCTCTAAATGATGGGTCTGTAGGAGGAGCTGTTTCCCTCTCTGTCCTCTAAATGATGGGCCTGTAGGAGGTGCTGTTTCTCTCTCTGTCCTGTAAATGATGGGTCTGTAGGAGGTGCTGTTTCTCTCTCTGTCCTGTAAATGATGGGTCTGTAGGAGGTGCTGTTTCTCTCTCTGTCCTCTAAATGATGGGCCTGTAGGAGGTGCTGTTTCTCTCTCTGTCCTGTAAATGATGGGTCTGTAGGAGGAGCTGTTTCCCTCTCTGTCCTCTAAATGATGGGCCTGTAGGAGGTGCTGTTTCTCTCTCTGTCCTGTAAATGATGGGTCTGTAGGAGGTGCTGTTTCTCTCTCTGTCCTGTAAATGATGGGCCAGTAGGAGGTGCTGTTTCTCTCTCTGTCCTCTAAATGATGGGTCTGTAGGAGGTGCTGTTTCCCTCTCTGTCCTCTAAATGATGGGCCTGTAGGAGGCGCTGTTTCCCTCTCTGTCCTCTAAATGATGGGCCTGTAGGAGGCGCTGTTTCCCTCTCTGTCCTCTAAATGATGGGTCTGTAGGAGGCGCTGTTTCCCTCTCTGTCCTCTAAATGATGGGCCTGTAGGAGGCGCTGTTTCCCTCTCTGTCCTCTAAATGATGGGCCTGTAGGAGGTGCTGTTTCCCTGTCTGTCCTCTAAATGATGGGTCTGTAGAGGGTGCTGTTTCCCTCTCTGTCCTCTAAATGATGGGTCTGTAGGAGGCGCTGTTTCCCTCTCTGTCCTCTAAATGATGGGTCTGTAGGAGGTGCTGTTTCCCTCTCTGTCCTCTAAATGATGGGTCTGTAGGAGGCGCTGTTTCCCTCTCTGTCCTCTAAATGATGGGCCTGTAGGAGGTGCTGTTTCCCTCTCTGTCCTCTAAATGATGGGCCTGTAGGAGGTGCTGTTTCCCTCTCTGTCCTCTAAATGATGGGTCTGTAGGAGGCGCTGTTTCTCTCTCTGTCCTCTAAATGATGGGTCTGTAGGAGGTGCTGTTTCCCTCTCTGTCCTCTAAATGATGGGTCTGTAGGAGGTGCTGTTTCCCTCTCTGTCCTCTAAATGATGGGTCTGTAGGAGGTGCTGTTTCCCTCTCTGTCCTCTAAATGATGGGTCTGTAGGAGGTGCTGTTTCCCTCTCTGTCCTCTAAATGATGGGTCTGTAGGAGGTGCTGTTTCCCTCTCTGTCCTCTAAATGATGGGTCTGTAGGAGGCGCTGTTTCCCTCTCTGTCCTCTAAATAATGGGCCTGTAGGAGGTGCTGTTTCCCTCTCTGTCCTCTAAATGATGGGCCTGTAGGAGGTGCTGTTTCCCTCTCTGTCCTCTAAATGATGGGCCTGTAGGAGGTGCTGTTTCCCTCTCTGTCCTCTAAATGATGGGTCTGTAGGAGGCGCTGTTTCCCTCTCTGTCCTCTAAATGATGGGTCTGTAGGAGGCGCTGTTTCCCTCTCTGTCCTCTAAATGATGGGTCTGTAGGAGGTGCTGTTTCTCTCTCTGTCCTCTAAATGATGGGTCTGTAGGAGGTGCTGTTTCTCTCTCTGTCCTCTAAATGATGGGTCTGTAGGAGGTGCTGTTTCCCTCTCTGTCCTCTAAATGATGGGCCTGTAGGAGGCGCTGTTTCCCTCTCTGTCCTCTAAATGATGGGCCTGTAGGAGGCGCTGTTTCCCTCTCTGTCCTCTAAATGATGGGTCAGTAGGAGGTGCTGTTTCCCTCTCTGTCCTCTAAATGATGGGTCTGTAGGAGGTGCTGTTTCCCTCTCTGTCCTCTAAATGATGGGCCTGTAGGAGGCGCTGTTTCCCTCTCTGTCCTCTAAATGATGGGCCTGTAGGAGGTGCTGTTTCCCTCTCTGTCCTCTAAATGATGGGTCTGTAGGAGGCGCTGTTTCTCTCTCTGTCCTCTAAATGATGGGTCTGTAGGAGGTGCTGTTTCCCTCTCTGTCCTCTAAATGATGGGCCTGTAGGAGGTGCTGTTTCCCTCTCTGTCCTCTAAATGATGGGCCTGTAGGAGGTGCTGTTTCCCTCTCTGTCCTCTAAATGATGGGTCTGTAGGAGGCGCTGTTTCCCTCTCTGTCCTCTAAATGATGGGTCTGTAGGAGGCGCTGTTTCCCTCTCTGTCCTCTAAATGATGGGCCTGTAGGAGGTGCTGTTTCTCTCTCTGTCCTCTAAATGATGGGCCTGTAGGAGGTGCTGTTTCCCTCTCTGTCCTCTAAATGATGGGCCTGTAGGAGGCGCTGTTTCCCTCTCTGTCCTCTAAATGATGGGCCTGTAGGAGGCGCTGTTTCTCTCTCTGTCCTCTAAATGATGGGCCTGTAGGAGGTGCTGTTTCCCTCTCTGTCCTCTAAATAATGGGCCTGTAGGAGGTGCTGTTTCCCTCTCTGTCCTCTAAATGATGGGCCTGTAGGAGGCGCTGTTTCTCTCTCTGTCCTCTAAATGATGGGCCTGTAGGAGGTGCTGTTTCCCTCTCTGTCCTCTAAATGATGGGCCAGTAGGAGGTGCTGTTTCCCTCTCTGTCCTCTAAATGATGGGTCTGTAGGAGGTGCTGTTTCCCTCTCTGTCCTCTAAATGATGGGTCTGTAGGAGGTGCTGTTTCCCTCTCTGTCCTCTAAATGATGGGTCTGTAGGAGGTGCTGTTTCCCTCTCTGTCCTCTAAATGATGGGCCTGTAGGAGGTGCTGTTTCCCTCTCTGTCCTCTAAATGATGGGTCTGTAGGAGGCGCTGTTTCCCTCTCTGTCCTCTAAATGATGGGTCTGTAGGAGGTGCTGTTTCCCTCTCTGTCCTCTAAATGATGGGCCTGTAGGAGGTGCTGTTTCCCTCTCTGTCCTCTAAATGATGGGTCTGTAGGAGGTGCTGTTTCCCTCTCTGTCCTCTAAATGA
Source organism: Gobius niger (assembly GCF_951799975.1). NCBI lineage: Eukaryota > Metazoa > Chordata > Actinopteri > Gobiiformes > Gobiidae > Gobius > Gobius niger. The sequence goes on along the minus strand of NW_027639254.1, from coordinate 20,213 downwards.
TGGGCCTGTAGGAGGCGCTGTTTCTCTCTCTGTCCTCTAAATGATGGGTCTGTAGGAGGTGCTGTTTCCCTCTCTGTCCTCTAAATGATGGGCCTGTAGGAGGCGCTGTTTCTCTCTCTGTCCTCTAAATGATGGGCCTGTAGGAGGCGCTGTTTCCCTCTCTGTCCTCTAAATGATGGGCCTGTAGGAGGCGCTGTTTCTCTCTCTGTCCTCTAAATGATGGGTCTGTAGGAGGTGCTGTTTCCCTCTCTGTCCTCTAAATGATGGGCCTGTAGGAGGCGCTGTTTCCCTCTCTGTCCTCTAAATGATGGGCCTGTAGGAGGCGCTGTTTCCCTCTCTGTCCTCTAAATGATGGGCCTGTAGGAGGTGCTGTTTCTCTCTCTGTCCTCTAAATGATGGGCCTGTAGGAGGCGCTGTTTCCCTCTCTGTCCTCTAAATGATGGGCCTGTAGGAGGTGCTGTTTCCCTCTCTGTCCTCTAAATGATGGGCCTGTAGGAGGTGCTGTTTCCCTCTCTGTCCTCTAAATGATGGGCCTGTAGGAGGTGCTGTTTCCCTCTCTGTCCTCTAAATGATGGGTCTGTAGGAGGCGCTGTTTCCCTCTCTGTCCTCTAAATGATGGGCCAGTAGGAGGCGCTGTTTCCCTCTCTGTCCTCTAAATGATGGGCCTGTAGGAGGTGCTGTTTCCCTCTCTGTCCTCTAAATGATGGGCCTGTAGGAGGCGCTGTTTCTCTCTCTGTCCTCTAAATGATGGGCCTGTAGGAGGTGCTGTTTCCCTCTCTGTCCTCTAAATGAAGGGGTCTGTAGGAGGTGCTGTTTCCCTCTCTGTCCTCTAAATGATGGGTCTGTAGGAGGCGCTGTTTCCCTCTCTGTCCTCTAAATGATGGGCCTGTAGGAGGCGCTGTTTCCCTCTCTGTCCTCTAAATGATGGGCCTGTTGGAGGTGCTGTTTCCCTCTCTGTCCTCTAAATGATGGGCCTGTAGGAGGTGCTGTTTCCCTCTCTGTCCTCTAAATGAAGGGCCTGTAGGAGGCGCTGTTTCCCTCTCTGTCCTCTAAATGATGGGCCTGTAGGAGGCGCTGTTTCTCTCTCTGTCCTCTAAATGATGGGCCTGTAGGAGGCGCTGTTTCCCTCTCTGTCCTCTAAATGATGGGCCTGTAGGAGGCGCTGTTTCCCTCTCTGTCCTCTAAATGATGGGCCTGTAGGAGGTGCTGTTTCCCTCTCTGTCCTCTAAATGATGGGCCTGTAGGAGGTGCTGTTTCCCTCTCTGTCCTCTAAATGATGGGCCTGTAGGAGGTGCTGTTTCCCTCTCTGTCCTCTAAATGATGGGTCTGTAGGAGGTGCTGTTTCTCTCTCTGTCCTCTAAATGATGGGTCTGTAGGAGGTGCTGTTTCCCTCTCTGTCCTCTAAATGATGGGTCTGTAGGAGGTGCTGTTTCCCTCTCTGTCCTCTAAATGATGGGTCTGTAGGAGGCGCTGTTTCGCTCTCTGTCCTCTAAATGATGGGTCTGTAGGAGGTGCTGTTTCCCTCTCTGTCCTCTAAATGATGGGCCTGTAGGAGGTGCTGTTTCCCTCTCTGTCCTCTAAATGATGGGTCTGTAGGAGGCGCTGTTTCCCTCTCTGTCCTCTAAATGATGGGTCTGTAGGAGGCGCTGTTTCCCTCTCTGTCCTCTAAATGATGGACCTGTAGGAGGCGCTGTTTCCCTCTCTGTCCTCTAAATGATGGGTCTGTAGGGGGCGCTGTTTCCCTCTCTGTCCTCTAAATGATGGGCCTGTAGGAGGTGCTGTTTCCCTCTCTGTCCTCTAAATGATGGGCCTGTAGGAGGCGCTGTTTCCCTCTCTGTCCTCTAAATGATGGACCTGTAGGAGGCGCTGTTTCCCTCTCTGTCCTCTAAATGATGGGCCTGTAGGGGGCGTGTTTCTGAAGTCCTTTGTGCTTCGTTTGCGTTCACAAAATGTCCGCCGCTTTTCTCCTGACGCTGATGGGAGCATTCACCTATTGTACATGTTTTTCGTGGAAACCAAACGAATGATCTGAGCTTGTGCGTCTGTCCCGGGCTCCCTGTTGGTGGCGCTGTCTGTGCCTGGTGACGGCGCCCCCTGGTGGTCCGTGAGTCCAGTTACACGGTCAGTTACTGTAACCACAGTTCTATGAGAGACGATGTCCGGACTCAGAGGTTAGTTAGTTAGTTAGTTAGTTAGTTAGTTAGTTAGTTAGTTAGTTAGTTAGTTAGTTAGTGTCGTCCATGAAACTCTTTTTGAATAAACCGAAAATCTATCAAATCATGATAAAATCAGCAGCTTTTACTCCACAGATCCTGGATCAGAACCTTCCCACAGGAACCGAGTCTGGAAACGTTTAAACCAGGGGGGCCCAAACTTTTTGCCTCCGAGGCCAAAATGAAAAAGTGCCTCTGAGTCGCGGGCCAAACACGGCAATGTCAAGCACGAAAAACACATAACTGCAAATTATAAAGTTACTTTATTACATGCTATATTAAATCAAATGGTAACTATGGCAAAAGAATGGAAAGAAAGAAAAAAAAATCAACCATTGTAACATTTTAGTGCAAAAAAAACAACACCTGCATCTACATCACCTACAGTAACTTTACCTCATTCTCTCACTCACAGAAAATGCCACATTAGATTATTTTGAAAGTGTCAGTTCAGCATCAATTCTTTTATAAGTCACTTTTTAACATATACTGTTGTTGATGTAACAACCTTTGCAATAAAAAATTGAAAAACTGTGAAAGTTGATGCTCCAACGCTCTGTGATTGATAAATACCAAGACACCACAACAGTGTTTCCTTCACTTTGTGAAAGGAGTGAAACAGCGCCCCCAATCTGACGCTGGTGGTCAAAAAGTGTACTGCATTCATATTTACCTTTGAGAATGAATGAAAGAGAGTTAGTTTTAACCACACCCAGCGCAAAAGTAGGTCACTCTCTGGAGGGCCAACACAATTGTTTTGGCGGGCCAAATTTGGCCCGCGGGCCCCACTTTGGGCACCCCTGGTTTAAACGGAACCAAGAACCGGCATGTTTGTAGTTTCAGACGAAGCTCTCCTCCATGTTTGTAGTTTCAGACGAAGCTCTCCTCCATGTTTGTAGTGTCAGACGAAGCTCTCCTCCATGTTTGTAGTTTCAGACGAAGCTCTCCTCCATGTTTGTAGTGTCAGACGAAGCTCTCCTCCATGTTTGTAGTGTCAGAGGAAGCTCTCCTCCATGTTTGTAGTTTCAGACGAAGCTCTCCTCCATGTTTGTAGTTTCAGACGAAGCTCTCCTCCATGTTTGTAGTTTCAGACGAAGCTCTCCTCCATGTTTGTAGTTTCTGTAGTTTCAGACGAAGCTCTCCTCCATGTTGGAGCAGAGCAGGAAGGAGTCGACGAGTCTGGGGGAGATGAGCTGCTGGTAGTCTCCGGGCTCCAGACTCTCGGGACTCACCGCCGCCAAACGCCGCAGCGCCGCCTGAAACACACACAAACCGCTCTGTAAACTCCGCCCATAACGATGTGTTCGTTTATCGGGATTTTAATCGTCTGTTTTGAAGCGACACAAACTGGATCATGGTTCCAGATCACGTCCTCCTCGTGTGATTCTAACATCGCCACATTTACTGCAGAAACTCAGAGGAAACTGAGGTGGAAAAGCCGCCGGTGGAGAATCGAGTTCCTCCACAGAGAGCGGGATTATAATAATAATAATAATCACCTCTGAGGCGATGGATCGTTTTCCCACAGCGCCTGAATCTCACACGGCCGGACTGTGGGAAGACAAAATGGCTGCAATTGTGAGAGTAATGATCGTCCAAAGTGCCAGATATTCCGGCACATCTGCAAAGGGACGACTCTGCTCTGACAGAAACAGACTTTTATCAGTCACAGGTTCTTCCGAGGCTTCAATCTCCCTTCAGACATTTGGAATTTTGGATCCGTTTGGTTTTGACATAAAAGTTAATAGTGAAAAAAAAATCTCCTTGTTTTCTTAGAGACAGGCCTTTATTTCTATTTGAGCAAAACGGACGACCAGGAAAATGAAGAAAAACGAGATTTGTGTCCATTTGCACCTAAAATATTAGGTTCATTTATTAACATTTCAAACCCTCTCCCAGCGGCTGGAACATTGACGGCTTTTATTTTGTCGGGACAACAGGAAGTGTTTCGTTGCTGTTAGCGGAGCTTTGACATCAGTGTCACTGCAGGTTTCGGTTTCGTTTTTACCGGACCGGATTATTTGTTGTTATCTTGTGTAAAAGGCGAGTTTAGACGGAGCGTTTGTGTTTGTGATCGATCATGAGACTGACCCGAGAGAAGACGAGACGCTCGCGCTGATGGGAGGAGTTATTTTGAGGCGTGGGACTGACCTGCACACGGAGCAGCTGGACGTGCTTTGAAGACGCGATGGAGACTTTATTAAAACCCTTTATTAAAGTCCTGTTTCCAAATATGGTCACAGGAGGTTTGAAAAGTGGCTAAATCTGTGTCAAAGTTACGCTGGGATCAGCTCCTCCGCAGCGTCGCCCTCGGCCCGGGTTCAGTTTGTTACTTCCTGCACCTGAGTTTTCATTTACACCAGTATGAGACAAACTCCTAACATGGGGAATATTTCTACTGCTATAGTTTCTGATAATCTGTCAGGGACCTGGCCTCAGCAACTCCTGCCCTTGAGGCCGTGAGCGGCACTGCAGGCGTTGTACATGTTTTTTTTTACTCATTAATCGTCCGTGAGAGTAAATCCTACACTGACAGAAAAGACAATATTGTTCATCCTGTTACACAAAGGCTGTAAATACTGTTTAAGTGGAGCTAGCCCACAGTTAGCCTAGTCCGCTAGCCAGTTAGCTTCTTCTTCCTGATTCCATGAGTTTGTTTTGACTCACCAGACAGGCCACGAGGACAGAGTCGGAGTTATTCCGCTCTGTTGGAGATCGACACAGCTCGATCAGACGAGGAACAGCTGAAAGGACAGAGACAGTGAGTCAGATGTGGGGGGGTCAGATGCCCTCCCTGTGTGGGGGGGTCAGATGCCCTCCCTGTGTGGGGGGGTCAGATGCCCTCCCGGTGTGGGGGGGTCAGACGCCCTCCCGGTGTGGGGGGGTCAGATATGGGGGGGTCAGATATGGGGGTGTCAGATATGGGGGTGTCAGATGTGGGGGGGTCAGATGCCCCCCCCCTCCCGTACCGTGGTGCTCGATGGCGTTCTGGGCGAAGTCGGCGTCCCGGCTCAGTCGGGCCAGAGTGACGGCGGCTTTCTGCTGCACTCGCTCGCACGCGGCGCCCTCTGATGGACTGGAGGAGCACGGCCTCTCCCCGAGGAACTGCAGCAGCCGCTCCACCCCTGGAACACGCGGTTATACATGAGAAAAACACGTTTACATGTGAGAAAAACACGGTTATACACCAGAAACACGCGGTTATACATGAGAAAAACACGTTTACACAATAAAAACAGGTTTATCTATACACAGGAAAACACAATAAAAAATATGAGTACTAAATAAGTAACTCGTATTTTGTTCGTGTCTGGACTCGTCTGTGTTTTTAATGTTTTTTATAGTTTTCGTTAGTGAACACACATGTGTCTCATACATGTAAACGAGCCACACTGGGGTGTAGCTTTGGGCTCATTTCCATCCGTCGTCCCCCATACACCCTCTCACACTCTCATTCACCCTGGCCTATTGTACATGTTTTTAGTGTTAGGAAACGGACTCAGATGCAACCTCCCCACAGAGCGGGTGTTGGCCCTGCTCTGAAACATAACCCTATAATATGAACGTAACCTGAGGTTTGCAGTGTGACAGCTCCGCCTCCTCTGATGTCATTAACGTCATTAACGTCGTTATCTTACATTAAAAACACGTCCAGGTCATAATAATGACACCTTAAAGTCAACATTTATTCTCAAAGAGATTCAGAAGCAAATACTGAAGGAGAAGCTTCAATAAAGTGGTCGAGTTTAAAGTAAATTACAGATAAAGTAAAAAAGGCCCGTCTGTGTTTGAGACTCTGCTGCCCCCTGGTGGCCATGAGGGGAGTTACACACATGAATATTAAACCCGTGACTTCACACTCACACCTCAGGAACAGGCCGGGACAGACGACTGTGAGGGAAAGCTCTGACCTTGCTCGTGAAGCACCTCGTGGGAACACGGCTCCAGGACGGACAGATTGGCCAGAATCGTCACCACCTGAACCACAGAAGAAGAAAACACATCATTCACACGCGGTCAGGGGTCCGTCCTCAGCGTTTAATCCTTATTAACATACTGTAAATATTATAAATATTATAAATATCATAAATATTATAAATATTATAAATATCATAAATATAAATATATATAAATATTATAAATATCATAAATGTTATAAATGTCATAAAGGCAAAGCTGCAGAAATTATTCTTAATGTCAAAAAACTAAATTAAAATATGTGTCAAAATGAACAGTGTCTTAAACCTGGAGTCGGGGGCGTCTCCCTGAAGTGGGCGTGTCTCTTTATGGAGGCGTGTCTTATACATGCCTTTCAGTCATGTGACTTTTGTGGTTATGGCGGCCATTTTGAACACCGAAGTAGAATTATGCAGTACTACAACATGTAACAATATCTGTACTCAGGATATGAAAGAGACATTTTTATTTACTCGTAATCCCTAGGTTAGCATGCTACCAGTTAGCATTTAGCTTCAGCTAAATGCTAGCTCAGCTCTGACCTCTCCAACAGAAAGCCCTGAACCACAGGACAAACGTGTGACAGAGGTCAGAGGTCAGTCTCTGTCGATCCTCTTTTATATCCTGAGATAGATATTCAAAATGGCCGCCGGAGCTATGCGTGATGTCACTGGAAACGCATCTGTGTCTGTGTCCCCCCTCCCCCGGTCCCTGGCCGCCCTCAGGAGGATCTGCACGGCGTTGTACTGTATGTGGGCGTGTCTCTGTATGTGGGGGGCGTGTCTCTGTATGTGGGGGGCGTGTCTCTGAAAGGGGGCGTGTACCTGGTCCTTGCTGTAGGGCGTGTCCACCCTCCCCCGGTCCCGCGCCGCCCTCAGGAGGATCTGCACGGCATTGGACTGCAGCAGGATCTCACAGGCCAAAGAGTCGAGGAAGGTGATGTTCGCCAGCGCCGCCGCCGCCAACAGGAACACCTCCCCACAGGACGCCGCCGAGCAGAGCGCTGAGGGGCGGGACATCCTGTCAACACTTTAACCAATCACCTTCGAAACAAACCAGAGCGCGAACCCGAGACCGACCGATGAGCGCCGTCACGATGTCGTTCATGGACTCGATGAAGCTGAGCAGGTGCGACGTGGAGCTGTGGTGAGGAGACGTGAGCTGAGCCACCACGGCCGCGGCCTCGGCCTTCACGGCCTCCGAGGTCTGAGGGTCAGTGAGGAGGTCAGCGAGGCACAGGAGGCCGTCCACCTGAAACACAGGACCACACAGAGGGTCAGGGAGGAGGAGGTCAGGGAGGAGGTCAGCGAGGCACAGGAGGCCGTCCACCTGAAACACAGGACCACACTGAGGGTCAGTGAGGAGGTCAGCGAGGCACAGGAGGCCGTCCACCTGAAACACAGGACCACACAGAGGGTCAGGGAGGAGCCACTTTAGCATAGGGACCTCTGCTGCTAACTATCATAGCCACTTTAGCATAGGGACCTCTGATGCTAACTATCATAGCCACTTTAGCATAGGGACCCCTGATGCTAACTATCATAGCCACTTTAGCATAGAGACCTCTGATGCTAACTATCATAGCCACTTTAGCATAGGGACCCCTGATGCTAACTATCATAGCCACTTTAGCATAGGGACCCCTGATGCTAACTATCATAGCCACTTTAGCATAGTGACCTCTGGTGCTAACTATCATAGCCACTTTAGCATAGGGACCCCTGATGCTAACTATCATAGCCACTTTAGCATAGGGACCCCTGATGCTAACTATCATAGCCACTTTAGCATAGGGACCTCTGATGCTAACTATCATAGCCACTTTAGCATAGGGACCTCTGATGCTAACTATCATAACCACTTTAGCATAGGGACCTCTGATGCTAACTATCATAGCCACTTTAGCATAGGGACCTCTGATGCTAACTATCATAGCCACTTTAGCATAGGGACCTCTGATGCTAACTATCATAACCACTTTAGCATAGGGACCTCTGATGCTAACTATCATAGCCAATTTAGCATAGGGACCTCTGATGCTAACTATCATAGCCACTTTAGCATAGGGGCCTCTGATGCTAACTATCATAGCCACTTTAGCATAGGGACCTCTGATGCTAACTATCATAGCCACTTTAGCATAGGGACCTCTGATGCTAACTATCATAGCCACTTTAGCATAGGGGCCTCTGATGCTAACTATCATAGCCACTTTAGCATAGGGACCTCTGATGCTAACTATCATAGCCACTTTAGCATAGGGGCCTCTGATGCTAACTATCATAGCCACTTTAGCATAGGGACCTCTGATGCTAACTATCATAGCCACTTTAGCATAGGGACCTCTGGTGCTAACTATCATAGCCACTTTAGCATAGTGACCTCTGGTGCTAACTATCATAGCCACTTTAGCATAAGGACCTCTGATGCTAACTATCATAGCCACTTTAGCATAGTGACCTCTGATGCTAACTATCATAGCCACTTTAGCATAAGGACCTCTGATGCTAACTATCATAGCCACTTTAGCATAGTGACCTCTGATGCTAACTATCATAGCCACTTTAGCATAGGGACCTCTGGTGCTAACTATCATAGCCACTTTAGCATAGGGACCTCTGATGCTAACTATCATAGCCACTTTAGCATAGGGACCTCTGATGCTAACTATCATAGCCACTTTAGCATAGGGACCTCTGATGCTAACTATCATAGCCACTTTAGCATAGGGACCTCTGATGCTAACTATCATAGCCACTTTAGCATAGGGACCTCTGATGCTAACTATCATAGCCACTTTAGCATAGGGACCTCTGATGCTAACTATCATAGCCACTTTAGCATAGGGACCTCTGATGCTAACTATCATAGTCACTTTAGCATAGGGACCTCTGGTGCTAACTATCATAGCCACTTTAGCATAGGGACCTCTGGTGCTAACTATCATAGCCACTTTAGCATAGGGACCTCTGGTGCTAACTATCATAGCCACTTTAGCATAGGGACCTCTGATGCTAACTATCATAGCCACTTTAGCATAGGGACCTCTGGTGCTAACTATCATAGCCACTTTAGCATAGGGACCTCTGATGCTAACTATCATAGCCACTTTAGCATAGGGACCTCTGGTGCTAACTATCATAGCCACTTTAGCATAGGGACCTCTGATGCTAACTATCATAGCCACTTTAGCATAGGGACCTCTGGTGCTAACTATCATAGCCACTTTAGCATAGAGACCTCTGATGCTAACTATCATAGCCACTTTAGCATAGGGACCTCTGGTGCTAACTATCATAGCCACTTTAGCATAGGGACCTCTGATGCTAACTATCATAGCCACTTTAGCATAGAGACCTCTGGTGCTAACTATCATAGCCACTTTAGCATAGGGACCTCTGGTGCTAACTATCATAGCCACTTTAGCATAGAGACCTCTGGTGCTAACTATCATAGCCACTTTAGCATAGGGACCTCTGATGCTAACTATCATAGCCACTTTAGCATAGAGACCTCTGGTGCTAACTATCATAGCCCCTTTAGCATAGGGACCTCTGGTGCTAACTATCCTAGCCACTTTAGCATAGGGACCTCTGATGCTAACTATCATAGCCCCTTTAGCATAGGGACCTCTGATGCTAACTATCATAGCCACTTTAGCATAGGGACCTCTGGTGCTAACTATCATAGCCACTTTAGCATAGAGACCTCTGGTGCTAACTATCATAGCCACTTTAGCATAGGGACCTCTGATGCTAACTATCATAGCCACTTTAGCATAGAGACCTCTGGTGCTAACTATCATAGCCACTTTAGCATAGGGACCTCTGATGCTAACTATCATAGCCACTTTAGCATAGAGACCTCTGGTGCTAACTATCATAGCCACTTTAGCATAAGGACCTCTGATGCTAACTATCATAGCCACTTTAGCATAGGGACCTCTGATGCTAACTATCATAGCCACTTTAGCATAGGGACCTCTGGTGCTAACTATCATAGCCACTTTAGCATAGGGACCTCTGATGCTAACTATCATAGCCACTTTAGCATAGGGACCTCTGATGCTAACTATCATAGCCACTTTAGCATAGGGACCTCTGATGCTAACTATCATAGCCACTTTAGCATAGGGACCTCTGATGCTAACTATCATAGCCACTTTAGCATAGGGACCTCTGGTGCTAACTATCATAGCCACTTTAGCATAGGGACCTCTGATGTTAACTATCATAGTCACTTTAGCATAGGGACCTCTGATGCTAACTATCATAGCCACTTTAGCATAGGGACCTCTGGTGCTAACTATCATAGCCACTTTAGCATAGGGACCTCTGATGCTAACTATCATAGCCACTTTAGCATAGAGACCTCTGATGCTAACTATCATAGCCACTTTAGCATATGGACCTCTGATGCTAACTATCATAGCCACTTTAGCATAGAGACCTCTGATGCTAACTATCATAGCCACTTTAGCATAGGGACCTCTGGTGCTAACTATCATAGCCACTTTAGCATAGAGACCTCTGATGCAAACTATCATAGCCACTTTAGCATAGGGACCTCTGATGCTAACTATCATAGCCACTTTAGCATAGAGACCTCTGATGCTAACTATCATAGCCACTTTAGCATAGGGACCTCTGGTGCTAACTATCATAGCCACTTTAGCATAGGGACCTCTGGTGCTAACTATCATAGCCACTTTAGCATAGGGACCTCTGATGCTAACTATCATAGCCACTTTAGCATAGGGACCTCTGGTGCTAACTATCATAGCCACTTTAGCATAGGGACCTCTGATGCTAACTATCATAGCCACTTTAGCATAGAGACCTCTGGTGCTAACTATCATAGCCACTTTAGCATAGGGACCTCTGGTGCTAACTATCATAGCCACTTTAGCATAGGGACCTCTGATGCTAACTATCATAGCCACTTTAGCATAGGGACCTCTGATGCTAACTATCATAGCCACTTTAGCATAGGGACCTCTGATGCTAACTATCATAGCCACTTTAGCATAGGGACCTCTGATGCTAACTATCATAGTCACTTTAGCATAGGGACCTCTGATGCTAACTATCATAGCCACTTTAGCATAGGGACCTCTGATGCTAACTATCATAGCCACTTTAGCATAGGGACCTCTGATGCTAACTATCATAGCCACTTTAGCATAGGGACCTCTGATGCTAACTATCATAGTCACTTTAGCATAGGGACCTCTGGTGCTAACTATCATAGCCACTTTAGCATAGGGACCTCTGATGCTAACTATCATAGCCACTTTAGCATAGGGACCTCTGATGCTAACTATCATAGCCACTTTAGCATAGGGACCTCTGATGCTAACTATCATAGCCACTTTAGCATAGGGACCTCTGATGCTAACTATCATAGCCACTTTAGCATAGGGACCTCTGATGCTAACTATCATAGCCACTTTAGCATAGGGACCTCTGATGCTAACTATCATAGCCACTTTAGCATAGGGACCTCTGGTGCTAACTATCATAGCCACTTTAGCATAGAGACCTCTGATGCTAACTATCATAGCCACTTTAGCATAGAGACCTCTGATGCTAACTATCATAGCCACTTTAGCATAGGGACCTCTGATGCTAACTATCATAGCCACTTTAGCATAGGGACCTCTGATGCTAACTATCATAGCCACTTTAGCATAGGGACCTCTGGTGCTAACTATCATAGCCACTTTAGCATAGAGACCTCTGATGCTAACTATCATAGCCACTTTAGCATAGAGACCTCTGATGCTAACTATCATAGCCACTTTAGCATAGGGACCTCTGATGCTAACTATCATAGCCACTTTAGCATAGGGACCTCTGATGCTAACTATCATAGCCACTTTAGCATAGGGACCTCTGATGCTAACTATCATAGCCACTTTAGCATAGGGACCTCTGATGCTAACTATCATAGCCACTTTAGCATAGGGACCTCTGGTGCTAACTATCATAGTCACGTTAGCATAGGGACCTCTGGTGCTAACTATCATAGCCACTTTAGCATAGTGACCTCTGGTGCTAACTATCATAGTCACGTTAGCATAGGGACCTCTGGTGCTAACTATCATAGCCACTTTAGCATAGGGACCTCTGGTGCTAACTATCATAGCCACTTTAGCATAGGGACCTCTGGTGCTAACTATCATAGCCACTTTAGCATAGGGACCTCTGATGCTAACTATCATAGCCACTTTAGCATAGAGACCTCTGATGCTAACTATCATAGCCACTTTAGCATAGGGACCTCTGATGCTAACTATCATAGCCACTTTAGCATAGGGACCTCTGATGCTAACTATCATAGCCACTTTAGCATAGGGACCTCTGATGCTAACTAACCGGTGATTAGGAGCTTTGTGCCGTCCCATAAGCCACTGCGCCAAACCCCCCCCCCCCTCGCCCCCACCCTCGAGTGATTCATGCGCAACCACTGTTGATTGACAGGAGCACATTTAATAATAAACATAATAATAATAAAAAAGTAAGATTCTGCACAAGCCAAACTTTATAAAGTGATAAATCCATGTTGTCGTCCCCACAGCTCAGTCACATGTCAGTGTTAAAGAGGAAACTCAGGAAACAGATTAAATGCTTTTGTTTTCATTTAGCACAAACTTAAGCCACATGGATCATTTGCTGCTGTCGCTTTAAGAAACAGCTGCTGAAATAAAATAACACTAAAGGGAAATGTTTGGATCATTTGGATTTATTTTTCTCCTTAAATGTCTTTGTTTGGACACTAGGGGGCGACATGCACTTTTGTTTGGCCTGCTCCACCAATAACTTTAAAAAAGCACTAGTTCGCTAACATAAAGGTTAAGGAGCTAGCTGCTAATGTTTGCTAAATTTGATGGTTTCAGACGCAGCCAAAGTCTTATAAACTCTCTGTTATAGAAATGTGCCTGCAGTTCACCCGAGCAGCCACTGTGTGGCGGTGTTGAGTCGTGTTGTCTCCCTGTGCAGTTCACCGGTCTGTCCAGCAGGGGGCAGTGTTACCCCACAGACCGGTCCTTCATACAGAGAAGCCTGTTTGTTTTCAGCCTGGTTCTGCCCGCGCGCGCTGAGGAGGAGGAGGAGGAGGAGGAGGAGGAGGAAGAGGAGCCCCCCCCCCTGTGTTTGTTTGTGAGAGACTGGACTGACAGGAGTCCAGGTAATGAGTGAGGAGGCGGACACTGAGGAGACGAGGCGCTGACGAGGCGCTGAGGAGGCGCTGAGGAGCGTCAGCCCAGAAACTCTGACGTCTCCGTGAAACGTCTCTGCAGAAACTTTTCCTTTTACGAAAGAACCAACCTGTCACAACATCTGCAGTGTTTTAGTGAGCAGGTATTAACTAACCAGGTTTATTAACTAACCAGGTTTATTAACTAACCAGGTTTATTAACTAACCAGGTTTATTAACTAACCAGATATTTTAGTTTATTCTAAGTCATTTATTCGGTAAATTCATGGTGGAAAATGAAGCTAGAAGTAATGTATATTACAATATACATTTCTAAAACTGGTTGTTTTATATCATTAACTGGTCAATTAAAATTATATTACTTTAACTGGTTAATTAAACAACACTAATGTGAAACTAAATACATAAACAACATTTAAAGTTAATACTTAAATGACAAACAGAACCTAAACCAGAATGATCAGCCTGGCTCAGTTCAATCCTTTGCTGTTGTGACTGTTCTGGCTCAGAATAACGAAATAAATCCTCCGTTTGTGTTGATAATTGCTGCCCCGCCTTCTTTTACATATGCAAATTAGCATCGATATCAGGTTCGGAACTTCTTCCTTGTGTTTCAGAGATTTCCAGTTTCTGCGTGGGTGTTTGTGCGTCTTTGTCACATGTGTCGTTGTGGCGTTGGGTCAGTGGTGTGGAGTCGTGTGTGTGTGAGTGTGTGTGTGTGTGAGTCGTGTGTGTATCTGCATGTGTGTGTGTGTTGTGTATCTGTTATTGTGTGTAGCCGTGTGTATATGTGGTCATGTCGTGTGTAGTTGTGTGATGTTGTGTTCAGTGTTGCCCCGAGGACTCAAAAACACAAAAAAATGACTAAAAAGTTACAAAGTGAGTTGAATCCCCCCCCCAAAAAAGATGGAAAAAAATGTTACGTGAGGAAAAAGATCCATCTCGATGAGTTTTGTGAGGAGTTTTAGACGCCTTTAAAACAACTTTAACGCCTTTTCTATGTTTCCAAAGCTTTTGTAAAATCAGTAAAAGTGTTTATTATCGAGAGTGTGTACCGTGTGTGTAGTTGTGTGTATTTGTGTGTAGTTGTGTGTATTTGTGTGTATTTGTGTGTATTTGTGTGTAGTTGTGTGATGTTGCGTTCACTGTTGCCCCGAGGACTCGTTAAAAGCGGCGCCGGTGGTTCCGCTCTTCGCTCCGTGAGCACAGGTGCTCTGCTGCCTCCGGTGTCCCGAAGGAGAACTGCACTCGGAGTCTGACTTTAGGAAACTACACAGTAAAAAAACATCTGATCCTGGAGCCTATTGTAGTACTGCAGTATTGTAGTACTGCAGTATTGTAGTACTGCAGTATTGTAGTACTGCAGTAGTTATTCCCCGTACCTTGTCGAGCTGCTGCACTCCCTCCTCCACGCAGCAGATGGCGGCGATGGTCCTGAGCGCCGGAGCGTAAAGTTCCTGGAAACGGTCCTGACGACAGAGCTTGAACAGCGCCTCCACTGCCCCCTCCTGGAATTACACATGAGTAACATGAGGAACAGCGCCACCACTGCCCCCTCCTGGAATTACACATGAGTAACATGAGGAACAGCGCCACCTCTGCCCCCTCCTGGAATTACACATGAGTAACATGAGGAACAGCGCCACCACTGCCCCCTCCTGGAATTACACATGAACATGAGGAACAGCGCCTCCACTGCCCCCTCCTGGAATTACACATGAACATGAGGAACAGCGCCTCCACTGCCCCCTCCTGGAATTACACATGAATAACATGAGGAACATGAGGAACAGCGCCACCACTGCCCCCTCCTGGAATTACACATGAATAACATGAGGAACAGCGCCACCTCTGCCCCCTCCTGGAATTACACATGAATAACATGAGGAACATGAGGAACAGCGCCTCCACTGCCCCCTCCTGGAATTACACATGAGTAACATGAATAACATGAGGAACAGCGCCACCTCTGCCCCCTCCTGGAATTACACATGAATAACATGAGGAACAGCGCCTCCACTGCCCCCTCCTGGAATTACACATGAGTAACATGAATAACATGAGGAACAGCGCCACCTCTGCCCCCTCCTGGAATTACACATGAATAACATGAGGAACAGCGCCACCACTGCCCCCTCCTGGAATTACACATGAGTAACATGAGGAACAGCGCCACCACTGCCTCCTCCTGGAATTACACATGAATAACATGAGGAACAGCGCCACCTCTGCCCCCTCCTGGAATTACACATGAATAACATGAGGAACATGAGGAACAGCGCCACCACTGCCCCCTCCTGGAATTACACATGAGTAACATGAGGAACAGCGCCACCACTGCCCCCTCCTGGAATTACACATGAGTAACATGAGGAACATGAGGAACAGCGCCTCCACTGCCCCCTCCTGGAATTACACATGAGGAACATGAGGAACATGAGGAACAGCGCCACCTCTGCCCCCTCCTGGAATTACACATGAATAACATGAGGAACATGAGGAACAGCGCCACCACTGCCCCCTCCTGGAATTACACATGAGTAACATGAGGAACAGCGCCACCACTGCCCCCTCCTGGAATTACACATGAGTAACATGAGGAACATGAGGAACAGCGCCACCACTGCCCCCTCCTGGAATTACACATGAGTAACATGAGGAACATGAGGAACAGCGCCACCACTGCCCCCTCCTGGAATTACACATGAGTAACATGAGGAACAGCGCCACCACTGCCCCCTCCTGGAATTACACATGAACATGAGGAACAGCGCCACCTCTGCCCCCTCCTGGAATTACACATGAGTAACATGAGGAACATGAGGAACAGCGCCTCCACTGCCCCCTCCTGGAATTACACATGAGTAACATGAGGAACAGCGCCTCCTCTGCCCCCTCCTGGAATTACACATGAAGAACATGAGGAACAGCGCCACCTCTGCCCCCTCCTGGAATTACACATGAGTAACATGAGGAACAGCGCCACCACTGCCCCCTCCTGGAATTACACATGAGTAACATGAGGAACAGCGCCACCACTGCCCCCTCCTGGAATTACACATGAGTAACATGAGGAACATGAGTAACATGAGGAACAGCGCCACCACTGCCCCCTCCTGGAATTACACATGAGTAACATGAGGAACATGAGGAACAGCGCCACCACTGCCCCCTCCTGGAATTACACATGAGTAACATGAGGAACAGCGCCACCACTGCCCCCTCCTGGAATTACACATGAAGAACATGAGGAACAGCGCCACCACTGCCCCCTCCTGGAATTACACATGAGTAACATGAGGAACAGCGCCACCACTGCCCCCTCCTGGAATTACACATGAACATGAGGAACATGAGGAACAGCGCCACCTCTGCCCCCTCCTGGAATTACACATGAATAACATGAGGAACAGCGCCACCACTGCCCCCTCCTGGAATTACACATGAACATGAGGAACAGCGCCACCTCTGCCCCCTCCTGGAATTACACATGAGTAACATGAGGAACATGAGGAACAGCGCCTCCACTGCCCCCTCCTGGAATTACACATGAGTAACATGAGGAACATGAGGAACAGCGCCACCTCTGCCCCCTCCTGGAATTACACATGAGTAACATGAGGAACAGCGCCACCACTGCCCCCTCCTGGAATTACACATGAGTAACATGAGGAACATGAGGAACAGCGCCTCCACTGCCCCCTCCTGGAATTACACATGAGTAACATGAGGAACAGCGCCACCACTGCCCCCTCCTGGAATTACACATGAACAACATGAGGAACATGAGGAACAGCGCCACCTCTGCCCCCTCCTGGAATTACACATGAGTAACATGAGGAACATGAGGAACAGCGCCACCTCTGCCCCCTCCTGGAATTACACATGAACAACATGAGGAACATGAGGAACAGCGCCACCTCTGCCCCCTCCTGGAATTACACATGAGTAACATGAGGAACATGAGGAACAGCGCCACCTCTGCCCCCTCCTGGAATTACACATGAGTAACATGAGGAACAGCGCCACCACTGCCCCCTCCTGGAATTACACATGAGGAACATGAGGAACAGCGCCTCCACTGCCCCCTCCTGGAATTACACATGAGTAACATGAGTAACATGAGGAACAGCGCCACCACTGCCCCCTCCTGGAATTACACATGAGGAACATGAGGAACAGCGCCTCCACTGCCCCCTCCTGGAATTACACATGAGTAACATGAGGAACATGAGGAACAGCGCCACCTCTGCCCCCTCCTGGAATTACACATGAGGAACATGAGGAACAGCGCCTCCACTGCCCCCTCCTGGAATTACACATGAACATGAGGAACAGCGCCACCTCTGCCCCCTCCTGGAATTACACATGAGTAACATGAGGAACATGAGGAACAGCGCCACCTCTGCCCCCTCCTGGAATTACACATGAGTAACATGAGGAACAGCGCCACCACTGCCCCCTCCTGGAATTACACATGAGTAACATGAGGAACATGAGGAACAGCGCCACCTCTGCCCCCTCCTGGAATTACACATGAGTAACATGAGGAACAGCGCCTCCACTGCCCCCTCCTGGAATTACACATGAGTAACATGAGGAACAGCGCCACCTCTGCCCCCTCCTGGAATTACACATGAGTAACATGAGGAACAGCGCCACCACTGCCCCCTCCTGGAATTACACATGAGTAACATGAGGAACATGAGGAACAGCGCCACCTCTGCCCCCTCCTGGAATTACACATGAACATGAGGAACAGCGCCACCACTGCCCCCTCCTGGAATTACACATGAGTAACATGAGGAACAGCGCCACCACTGCCCCCTCCTGGAATTACACATGAGTAACATGAGGAACATGAGGAACAGCGCCACCTCTGCCCCCTCCTGGAATTACACATGAACAACATGAGGAACAGCGCCACCACTGCCCCCTCCTGGAATTACACATGAGTAACATGAGGAACATGAGGAACAGCGCCTCCACTGCCCCCTCCTGGAATTACACATGAGTAACATGAGGAACATGAGGAACAGCGCCACCACTGCCCCCTCCTGGAATTACACATGAACAACATGAGGAACAGCGCCACCACTGCCCCCTCCTGGAATTACACATGAAGAACATGAGGAACAGCGCCACCACTGCCCCCTCCTGGAATTACACATGAGTAACATGAGGAACATGAGGAACAGCGCCACCTCTGCCCCCTCCTGGAATTACACATGAACATGAGGAACAGCGCCACCTCTGCCCCCTCCTGGAATTACACATGAGTAACATGAGGAACAGCGCCACCACTGCCCCCTCCTGGAATTACACATGAGTAACATGAGGAACATGAGGAACAGCGCCACCTCTGCCCCCTCCTGGAATTACACATGAGTAACATGAGGAACAGCGCCTCCACTGCCCCCTCCTGGAATTACACATGAGTAACATGAGGAACAGCGCCACCACTGCCCCCTCCTGGAATTACACATGAGTAACATGAGGAACATGAGGAACAGCGCCACCTCTGCCCCCTCCTGGAATTACACATGAGTAACATGAGGAACAGCGCCACCACTGCCCCCTCCTGGAATTACACATGAGTAACATGAGGAACATGAGGAACAGCGCCACCTCTGCCCCCTCCTGGAATTACACATGAGTAACATGAGTAACATGAGGAACAGCGCCACCACTGCCCCCTCCTGGAATTACACATGAGTAACATGAGGAACATGAGGAACAGCGCCTCCACTGCCCCCTCCTGGAATTACACATGAGTAACATGAGGAACATGAGGAACAGCGCCTCCACTGCCCCCTCCTGGAATTACACATGAGTAACATGAGGAACATGAGGAACAGCGCCTCCACTGCCCCCTCCTGGAATTACACATGAGTAACATGAGGAACATGAGGAACAGCGCCACCACTGCCCCCTCCTGGAATTACACATGAACAACATGAGGAACAGCGCCACCACTGCCCCCTCCTGGAATTACACATGAGTAACATGAGGAACATGAGGAACAGCGCCTCCACTGCCCCCTCCTGGAATTACACATGAGTAACATGAGGAACATGAGGAACAGCGCCACCACTGCCCCCTCCTGGAATTACACATGAACAACATGAGGAACAGCGCCACCACTGCCCCCTCCTGGAATTACACATGAAGAACATGAGGAACAGCGCCACCTCTGCCCCCTCCTGGAATTACACATGAGTAACATGAGGAACATGAGGAACAGCGCCACCTCTGCCCCCTCCTGGAATTACACATGAGTAACATGAGGAACATGAGGAACAGCGCCTCCACTGCCCCCTCCTGGAATTACACATGAGTAACATGAGGAACATGAGGAACAGCGCCACCACTGCCCCCTCCTGGAATTACACATGAACAACATGAGGAACAGCGCCACCACTGCCCCCTCCTGGAATTACACATGAGTAACATGAGGAACATGAGGAACAGCGCCTCCACTGCCCCCTCCTGGAATTACACATGAGTAACATGAGGAACATGAGGAACAGCGCCACCACTGCCCCCTCCTGGAATTACACATGAACAACATGAGGAACAGCGCCACCACTGCCCCCTCCTGGAATTACACATGAATAACATGAGGAACAGCGCCTCCTCTGCCCCCTCCTGGAATTACACATGAACAACATGAGGAACAGCGCCACCACTGCCCCCTCCTGGAATTACACATGAACATGAGGAACAGCGCCACCACTGCCCCCTCCTGGAATTACACATGAACATGAGGAACAGCGCCACCACTGCCCCCTCCTGGAATTACACATGAGTAACATGAGGCTCTGA
>NW_027639255.1:0-3432 GCF_951799975.1 Gobius niger | reverse complement strand
GGCTGACCATTGACCTTTCCGAAGGTTGCACAGTTCTGAAACTCTGCACCGGGGATAAGCCTAAATCCCTGATACACATACGGAAAGATCAGACTCCTGACTCAATGCCTTTAGGAATTATTACAAAAAACACACCGGAACGGCTGACCATTGACCTTTCCGAAGGTTGCACAGGCCTGAAACTCTGCACCCGGGATAAGCCTAAATCCCTGATACACAGGTCCCTGACTTCTGTAAATTTGTCAGGGATCAAATCAAACTATTCTGTGAAACAAACTGTCCTTCTTCCCCTAATAGTTTCATACTATGGGATACATTAAAAGCTTATTTAAGAGGACAAATAATCTCATATACAAAAGGACTTAAAAAATCATATGTAGCAGAAGTGGAAAAATTTGAAAAAGAAATTCTTGGGCTGGAAAAAGACTTTCAGCAACATAGGGATAAGAAGATATACAGTTTATTGGTAAAAAGAAAACTCAAGTATAATACACTATGCACTTATAGGGCTGAGAAAGACATTTTGAGAACGAAACAAAGGTACTACGAACTGGGGGAGAAGGCTCATAAAGTCCTATCCTGGCAATTAAAGAAAGAGGAGAGTTCAAAAACAATTAACCAAATTGAAGACGAACATGGCTGTATTACACAGAACCCAAAAGAAATAAATGAAACTTTTAAAAAGTTTATGTTAATTTATACAAGTCGGAATCACCAGAAGATCTGTCCACAATAGATACATTCTTAAATAATATTGATTTGCCTAAACTGAGTCAAGACGACCAGAGGTATTTAGATTCACCATTTACCTCCAAAGAGATCGAAAACGCTCTAGCAACGCTGCAATCTAATAAATCACCAGGGGAGGATGGGTTTCCCCCCGAATTTTATAAAGAGTTTAAGGATTTGCTTATACCTCTCCTTATGGATGTAATTAATCTAGCATCTAAAACACAAAGCCTCCCTGATTCATTTTCAATGGCTATAATTACAGTGATCCATAAAAAAAACAAAGACCCCTTAAAATGCTCCTCTTTCCGACCAATTTCACTCTTGAATGCGGATTATAAATTGTTTTCTAAAGCTATAGCAAACAGGTTGAGTGAATTCTTACCAAAATTGATAAACCGAGACCAGGTTGGCTTTATCCAGAAGAGATCCTCTGCCAATAACATGTGTAGGTTACTTAACGTTATTCATATGGCAACCTCCAGTACTGAACCTAGTATAGCCGTTACGCTGGACGCGGAAAAGGCCTTTGATAGGCTTGAGTGGCCCTATCTATTCAAGGTTCTATCTAAATTTGGATTTGGCTCCTATTTTATTAATTGGGTCAGAATGCTGTATAAGAATCCACAGGCCAGAATAATTACTAATGGACAAATGTCCACTGTCTTCCCCCTCAGTAGATCGAGCAGACAAGGGTGTCCCTTATCCCCTGGGCTTTTCGTTATAGCTATTGAACCTCTGGCCGAGACAATCAGACACGATTCAGAGATAAAAGGTGTGAAAGTGGACCAGACGATACATAAAATCAATCTGATGGCAGATGATATAATTCTGTATTTAACAAAACCATCTGATTCCCTTGCTAAATTGAAAACCGTTTTGCATGCATTTGGATATGTCTCTGGATATAAGGTAAATTACGATAAATGTGAAATTCTTCCACTTTCAAATTTTGACTACACTGAACATCAGCAAAGAGGTCCATTTAAATGGTCTCCAAGCGGGATAAGATACCTTGGAATTATGGTGGATAACAACCTTAAAAATGTGTACAAACTCAACTACTCACCACTAGTTAGTCGAATAATAGAGGATTTACAGAAATGGATGAGCTTACCTATCACTTTGATCGGCCGAATAAATTGCATTAAAATGAATATATTACCAAGGCTGCAGTACCTCTTTCAGTCCTTACCAATCCCAGTGCCATCCAGCTTTTTTAAAAACCTGAATAAACATATTAGACAATTCATATGGAATGGTAAGACTCCAAGGGTTTCAATGGAAAAACTTACATGGGATTATAAACTGGGGGGTCTTCGACTGCCTAACCTTGAAAAGCATTATTTGGCTGCCCAGATGCGACTTGTTTCTTTTTTATTTGAAAGGGAAAATGTCCCACCTTGGGTTTCAATTGGAATGTATGCTGTTAAAGAAAAGGTTCCTGCAGACTTCAGCTATAAATGGACACCTACAACCATCTCCAGAAGAACTGACAACCCTGTTTTGACCCATATCATCAAAACATGGCATGAAGTCCGGAAAAATACTGGACTAAAAAATATATTTTCACCCAGGACACCATTGAAACAGAACGAACTCATACCTATGTCAGTGGATAATAAGATCCTGGAAACGTGGCACCAGAAAGGGATTCATCATTTGGAGGACTGTTATAAGGATGGATGCCTGATGTCTTTTGAGGACCTAAGGAGGAAATATGATCTGTCCAGTAGAAACTTTTTTGTTATTTACAGTTAAGATCATTTCTTAAATCTGTTTTGGGATCTGAAATTACTTTACCCATGCTCAGCGATCTGGAAAAACTGCTTCAGGAGGGTAACGCACCCCATCTTATTGCAAAAGTCTACTCCCTCTTGATGGATGATGCTCCAAAACCAGGTTTACATAAATCAAGGGAGAAATGGGAGTCTGACTTGGGTGTGACAATGGGTACAGAGCTCTGGGCTGAATTGTGTCAAAAAGTCTAACTGCCACTCTTAATTCTAGATACAGGCTGACTTATTATAACTTTCTTCATCAAACCTATCTTACGCCACAGAAATTACATAAATATAAACCTGAGATATCCAACCTGTGCTTTAGATGTAGTATAGAAGAGGGTTCATTCCTACACTGCACTTGGTTATGCACAAAACTTAACACATTCTGGCATGATTTCTCTGGCATCATGACAAAACTCCTAGGACTACATCTCCCATTAGATCCTCAAACCTGCTTATTAGGAGATACTACAAATATTAATGCACGATTAAGAAAAGCTCAAAAGAGGTTCCTCTCTTAGCCTTAGTCCCTGATGCACATACGGAAAAATCAGACTCCTGGCTCAATGCCTTTAGGAATTATTACAAAAAAAACACCCGAACGGCTGACCATTGACCTTTCCGAGGGTTGCACAGGTCTGAAACTCGGCAACCGGGATAAGCTTTAGTCCCTGATACACATACGGAAAAATCAGACTCCTGGCTCAATGCCTTTAGGAATTATTACAAAAAACACACCCGAACGGCTGACCTTTGACCTTTCCAAAGGTTGCACGGGTCTGAAACTTGGCACCCTGGATAAGCCTTAGTCCCTGATACAGATACGGAAAAATCAGACCACTGGCTGAATGCCTTTAGGAATTATTACAAAAAACACACCCGAACGGCTGACCATTGACCTTTCCGAAGGTTGCACAGG
>NW_027639256.1:0-33603 GCF_951799975.1 Gobius niger | reverse complement strand
CATCCATGTCATGATATTGACAAACCAGATGTTTTAAGTGTCGGCTACAGGACCTTTGCATCATTTGTATTTGTGCTAGACTTAAGTGCAGAGCCTGATAGTCCTACATCGTTTACTATTAGGTCCACATAGTTGGACATTTTATGTTGCTGTGTTAATCAGTGGTCTGTTAGTGTCACTAATTACTAACTTTTTTTTTGGGGGGGGGAGGGGGGGGGGTTGTGCCCTTTTGTCTTAGTTGAGCACCTGCCCCTCAAAATGTCTGTGTACGCCACTGGTCTCAACTCATCTTCGTGTTTTTTTCATTGCATTTTTTGTTTTTGTTACATATTTTCCTCATCGCTTTTATGTCACTTTTTTTTGTCATTTTTTGTCACTTTTTGACAAATGTTTTTGTCACATTTTTGTCATTTTTGCGTCACTTTTTTTCCCACTTTTTCATCACATTTTTTTTTCACTTTTTCATCAATTTTTTTGTCATGTTTTTGCCACTTTTTCATCACATTTTTGTCACTCATGTTGCATTCACATCCTTGTTTTCGTCTCATTTTTGTTGCTATTTAGACTTTTTTCTAGACGTTTTTACATTTGGTTAAAGTCAAATTGGAGGAAAAGTCCTTGGTTCGGGTAAAGAGGTTAATCAGATCTAAATATTCTATGACTTGTCAGTTACTAAAACAAATGTTAGTCATAAATAATAAGTCCGAAGTTTTACAAAGCGAAACAGCCTTGAGGACATTTCACCTGTATTAAAAACCAATAAAAAAGTCAAAGCGTTTTTCATCACATTTCTTTTTCACTTTTTCATCACTTTTTTGTCATTTTTTTTTGTCACTTTTTCGTCACATTTTTTGTCATTTTTTTGCCACATTTTTCATCACTTTTTTTTCTCACTTTTTCAAGACATTTTTGTCAATTTTTTGCCACTTTTTGTTTCACTTTTTCGTCATATTTTTGTCACTTTTTTTGTCTTTTTTGCCACTTTTTTGACAAATGTTTTCGTCACTTTTTTGTCACCATTTTGTCATTTTTTTTTTCACTTTTTCATCACATTTTTGACACATTTTTGTCACATTTTTGTCACTTTTTGTGTCTTTTTTCACTTTTTCATCACTTTTGTCATTTTTTTCATCACATTTTTGTCACATCCTTGTTTTCGTCTCATTTTTGTTGCTATTTAGACTTTTTTTCTAGACGTTTTTAGATTTGGTTAAAGTCAAATTGGAGGAAAAGTCCTTGGTTCGGGTAAAGACGTTAATAAGACCTAAATATTCTATGACTTGTCAGTTACTAAAACAAATGTTAGTCGTAAATAATAGGTCAGAAGTTTCACAAAGCGTCTGTGAAATGAAGAAACAGCCTGGAGGACATTTCACCTGTATTTAAAGACCAATAAATAAGTCAAAGCGTTTTTCATCACATTTCTTTTTCACTTTTTCATCACTTTTTTGTCATTTTTTTTGGTCACTTTTTCGTCACATTTTTCATCACTTTTTTTTTTCACTTTTTCAAGACATTTTTGTCAATTTTTTTGCCACTTTTTTGTCACTTTCTGGTCACATTTTTTGTCTTTTTTTCACTTTTTTGACAAATGTTTTCGTCACTTTTTTGACACATTTTTTGTCACATTTTTTTTCATTTAAAAAAAAAAAAAAGGCACTTTTTTGTCACATTTTTGTCACTTTTTGTGTTTTTTTTCCACTTTTTTCCACTTTTTCATCACTTTTTTTCACTTTTTCGTCATTTTTTCTCATCACATTTTTGTCACTCTTGTTGCATTCACATCCTTGTTTTAGTCTCGTTTTTGTTGCTATTTAGACTTTTTTTCTAGACGTTTTTACATTTGGTTAAAGTCAAACTGGAGGAAAAGTCCTTGGTTCGGGTAAAGAGGTGAATAAGACCTAAATATTCTATGACTTGTCAGTTACTAAAACAAATGTTAGTCGTAAATAATAGGTTCACCTGTATTTAAAGACCAATAAAAAAGTCAAAGCATTTAAAGCCACATTTATTTGACCAAAAGTTCGTGCTGTACATTTAACTCCAGTGTCAAATAGCTCAGTGTAAACATGACATTCACATTAGAATTAAACAATGCTACATAAATATGAAGACCAGGCTGCGGCGACTCTCACCCTGGACTTTTCCTTTCCATTTGAAGCTCTGTGTGTTGTCATGCTCCTCCTCCAGCTGTTCCTCCTCCAGCTGTTCCTCCTCCAGCTGTTCCTCCTCCAGCTGTTCCTCCTGCTCCTGTGGCTGTTCCTCCTCTTCACACGTACAAACATCTCAAACTTAAACCCTGCTAAACGTCGCCGCAGCCTGAAGCATAAACATAAACCAGGCTCAGATCCACATCGCTCTCCTGAGGTTATTCAAGTTACTCACAAAGTACTTTTGCTCGGCAGTACCACAGAGTATTAGTACAAGTATTAGGACTCGTGAAGGGGAGAGCGGGTGAGGAGACTAACTTTAACTTGTTTACCTTAATAAGTGCCTGTGGGGGTGACACAAGTGTGAATGGGATGATTGTGGGGTCTTTCATCGCCCCCTGGTGACAGAAAACTACCCTTGCACCGGGTCAGAACCACCAACACACACTAATGGGATCACGAAGACGAAGCTAACAGGCTAACTGTGGGCTAGCGCCGCTTAAACAGTATTTACAGCCAGGTTTGAGTGAAATAAATGATCTGCTTTGTGTAACTGGATGAACAATATCCCTCTGTGCCTTTGTCTTTTTACTCTCACGGGGAATTAATGAGTAAAAAACATGTGCGACACCTGCGGTGGCGCTTACGGCCTCTAGGGGCAGGAGTTACTTAGCTTTAAAGCTGACATTTACACTTTAACCTCTTACCACCCGCCAAAACCAAATGCTTTCTCTCCTTAAGCCATTGTCGTCACTTTTTATTTCCCTTATGTGTTTTTGTCACTTTTTATGGCACTTTTGTTACTTTTTTGATGCATTTTTAGATTTTTTGGATTTCTGTCACTTTTTTTGCTGGATTTTTGTCACTTTTTTGCTGGATTTTTGCCACTTTTTTGCTGGATTTTTGCCACTTTTTTGCTGGATTTTTGTCAGTTTTTTGCTGGATTTTGGTTATTTTTTTTGCTGGATTTTTGTCATTTTTTTGCTGATTTTTGTCACTTTTTTGCTGGATTTTTGTCACTTTTTTGCTGGATTTTTGTCACTTTTTTGCTGATTTTTTGTCAATTTTTTTGCTGGATTTTTGTCATTTTTTTGCTGGATTTTTGTCACTTTTTTGCTGGATTTTTGTCACTTTTTTGCTGGATTTTTGTCACTTTTTTGCTGGATTTTTGTCACTTTTTTGCTGGATTTTTGTCACTTTTTTGCTGGATTTTTGTCACTTTTTTGCTGGATTTTTTGTCATTTTTTTTGCTGGATTTTTGTCATTTTTTTGCTGGATTTTTGTCACTTTTTTGCTGGATTTTTGTCACTTTTTTGCTGGATTTTTGTCATTTTTTTGCTGGATTTTTGTCTTTTTTTGCTGGATTTTTGTCTTTTTTTGCTGGATTTTTGTCATTTTTTTTGCTGGATTTTTGTCATTTTTTTTGCTGGATTTTTGTCACTTTTTTGATGGATTTTTGTCACTTTTTCGCTGGATTTTTGTCACTTTTTCGCTGGATTTTTGTCATTTTTTTGCTGGATTTTTGTCACTTTTTTGCTGGATTTTTGTCACTTTTTTGCTGAATTTTTGCCATTTTTGTCATTTTACATCCTCATTTTCTTCACGTTTTTTGTCGCTGGTTTGAAGAAGTTTTTAGATTTGGAGAATATGGAGAAAACATGTTGAGGCGGGAGTTAAGAGGTTAAATAATGAAAATCTGATTCGAAAAGGGAAATATAATGATCTATATCCTGGTTTGTCATGGCACCTCCTTCACACTTTATTCACACTTAATCGTTTTCGTGAAGGAGCCAAAAACGCTTTTCCATAAAAGTGAGTTATTTCTTCCATAAAAACGCGTCAGGTTGAATCACGTCTCTAAATGTTACAGTAGAAACACAGGGCCAGATCTTGTGGTTCATGGCGCAGGCTGTAGAGCAGACGACTGCGCAGACGGGGGCTATCAAAGTAAACCCGTGCGTAACCGACGCTCAAACAGACTTTTCAAGGCAATTTCGTTTTCAATTTGAGTCGATTCTAAGGAAGAAGACGAGGCAGCGCGATGTAAAGAGGAACATAATGTGAAGAGCGGCTCCGAGTGCTGCTTGTAATGAACCAGCCTCAGTCGCCTCTTTTTCTTAAAGAGGGGGTATTATGCTTTTTTCAGCCACATAGCACCAGTCTATAGCACACTACAATGATGACGAAACCTTCTGTTGGTCTGTAAATGCAGTAAATTAGAATAACTGCCTTGTATAAAATTGCTCTTTCAAAATGGCGGTAGCAAATGACTTGAAATAGGCCCCTGTCTCTTTAAGAACCTCTGACCTTTTCCGACACGCCCCCTCCACACGCTGTCTGTGGCATCACAACACTTTCTCCACAGTATTGAAACTACGATCGGTGCATTTTAATTTTTACTGTTGGAAAGGAGCTACTGTTTATCACTTTGGGAACAATGGCCACACAGGATATTATTTGGAGACGAACCTTCCACACCGGACGCTTGGAAGAGGCTCTTGCCTGAAAAATAACTGCTGTTTGGAGGCTTCTCTTTGCATCTGCCCTATGGATCTGTAACTATACCCCCATGGACGACACCAGGATCTGCAGGAGCCCATACGATTCAAAGACAGACATTATCTGTGCAGGTGGACAATGGTTTTTCGAGGTTACCCGTTAGCTTGTTATAATCGACTACAGCTCATTGTTGATGAAAAGTCTGCAATAAACCACAAATGTGTAAAGCCAGGCTCATTGTGTGATCATCGTAAAGGCTGCTTCGAGTAGTTGCTGCTTTATTGACGTTATTTGTGCATAATATGCTGCCTGTTTTCAATGAATGTTGTGAAGGTGAAGGTTGTTAGCTTGTCGCGGCTAATAGTGCCTTAGCTCCGGGAGAAACCACTCGGCTACGACTCACTGTAGATGAAATGTGAGCAATAAACTACGAAATCAACAAGCCCGGCTCCGTGTGTGATCATCATAAAGGCTGCTTCAAGCAGTTGCCTGTTTTAGTGACGTTTTCAATGCATAATATGCTGCTTGTATTCAGTGAATTTTCCCGTTAGCTTGTCGTGGCTAGCTTGTTAGCTCCGGGAGAAAACCACTCGGCTATGACCCATTGTAGATGAAATGTGAGCAATAAACTTCCAAATCAACAAGCCCGGCTCCGTGTGTGATCATTGTTAAACGGTTCTTTATGTGTGTGGTGGTTTTATTGACTTTATTTGTGCATATCTCTCGTTTTCACGTGATGACTCGAGGTTTAGCTTAGCATTAGCTTTCTCCGGAGGCTCTGTGCATCATCAAGGCCCAGCGCAGAACCAGACACTGAAACAAGTGTTCTTGTCACCGGTTTTAATCCTGGGTGTTTCGGTAACAGAAACACTGATGTGTGTCTTTGTAAAAGTCTGCTGTGGCTCCGGTTCACAACACATGAAGCTAATCCTCCATGATGACTCTGTTTACATCTTAGGGCTAGACACTGCGGGGAGGGGGTTCTGCTGAGGGGCAGTGGTTGGTTACTCGGCTGGTGACGAAAGGTCGGAGGCGTATCCTGGAGGTCGAGGGCGTTTCCTGAAGGAATCAGGCGTTTTATCCCTAAAATGGCCAGAGTCAGAGTTTCTACAGATTACTCTAAAATACGTGAATGTGCTAAGGCAACACTTCAGGCATGGTTTTAATGAGGGAATGACTTAATAACATGATGTAAAGCTTGAAAAAGTCGATTTTGCATAATACCCCCCCTTTAAACAACGCCCTCTAGTGGCGCAGCCTTTAGCGTAATCGTGCGTGTGCTATGTTGCGTTTAGAGTCACAAGATCTAACCCATAATATTTCCTAAAGTGTAGTGTTTTTCCTCCAGTGGCTCCGCCCCCGCTCGGCTCCACAGCTGAGGGACCTTTACACATATTTACAAGAGAGAATGAAGCATCATTTTGGGGGTTTGAACAAAACTGCATTGTTACAGAAAAAGGATCTGTAAAGAAAATGGCTCCAAAGTCTGAACTCGGTCACACAAAGTCTTTAAAACGTAAGAAGGTCCCTGACGTTTTAGTTTAGGATCAGGCCTGAACTAAATCCCTGAGGTGATTATGATTCATGAATGTTTTGAGGACGAGACGGAAAATCATCATCGAACTGTTTCTGCAGCGTCTCGCCTCCAACTGAACCCGGTCCAAGAACATTTTAACCTCTTAACCCCCGCCATTTTCTCCAGTTTGGTTTTACCCAGATCTAAAAACGTCTTGGAAAAAAAGTCTTAAAATAGAAGCAAAAATAGACACAAATGAGAAAGAAAATGTAGCAAAAAAGCGACGAAAATGCAACAAAAATGAAAAAAAAAGAAAGAAAAAAAAAAACAGACAAAAGGTGACACAACACAGCAACAACGCGAGAAAAAAGGTCAGTTTTGTGGGTCTTAGCTTTCAAATGAGGCGCTACACAGGCGGGTGGTAAGAGGTTAAGGTGGGGGTTAAGAGGTCATCAAAACATTTACATAAAATCAACATATAAAAAAATGGACATTTTCATACAAAAAACAAAATGGACGAATCTGTGGATTAAAAAAAAAAAGTTCTTCATTAAAAAAAGTCACTCCAGTTTTTACAGGAAAACCTCGAGTAAAAGTAAAACAGATTTAATTCTGAGCTTCATGTTTTCTCGACGTCAGTGAATCCGTCCCTGATTTGAATCGTGTTTTTTTCAGTGTGAAGAATCGGCCTCAGGGACAGACTCGGTGAAATGAGTGACTCAGTTTGACCCGGCTCAGTCACAGCGGCTCAGGACTAACACCTGCACACACGTCCGCACCATGACAAACTTGAGCAGAATGATTTAACTCCAGTTTGGAACAAGCACAGTGTCCCGGGTTCGATTCCCGCCTGGACTTTCTGTGGAGGCTAAAAGCTCACACCTTTGGTCAGACCGTGAAGCTCCTGAGGCTCGTTCCTTCCTTTTACTTTCCCCCCCAAACATCTGCAGGTTCCCCGTGGCCCCCCTGGTCCCGTCAGCGAACGGGAGCCAGGCCCAGGTACTCCAGGTTCTCGGCCGCGGGCAGGAACAGTGCATTGTGGGTGAGCGTGGCGGTGCTGCGCGGGCCGGCGTTGGCGTAGTCCGGGCCCACGTACTCCGGGTTGTCCGGCGTGGCCCCGCAGGCGTCCCGGGCCGGCGCGTTCGGGGCCGGGACGTCCCGGGCCGGCACCTGCGGGGCGTTCAGGTACCGCGGCTCCGGGGAACAGGCCAGGCTCAGGTCCTCGTAGTTGGGGTTGAAGACGTCGGACAGGGCGGCGTCTCCGTCCTCCGCCAGGGACTGGTTCATGTAGTCTGAGGAGAGAGCGGCGTCACACGGCCATGTCACGCACGAAACACACATTTAACTGCAAACTATAAAGTTATAAAGTTTCTATTGTTTCGATGGCCCACATTTGTGTTTGATTCTATCTATGCAAATAACATGTTATATTAAAACAAATGGTAACTCTGGGAAAAGCCTAATTTTAGTAAAACAAAATCAACCATTGTAGCAATTTAGTGCAAGAAAACAAACACCAGTATTTGCGTCAATTTTTCATCACATTTTTGTCATTTTTTTGTCAATTTTTTATTAAATTGTTGTAATTTTTTGTCACATTTTTGTGATTTTTTCATCCATTTTTTATTACATTTTTGTATTTTTTGTCACATTTTTGTCACATTTTTTAATCAAATTTTTGTTATTTTTTGTCACATTTTTGTCAATTTTTTGTCGTTTTTTCATCAATTTTTTGTCACATTTACATCATTGTTTTCGTCTCAGTTTTGTTGCTATTTTCACAGTTTTATTCCAGAAGCTTTTGGACTGGGGTAAAGCCAAACTGGAGAAAATGTGCTCGGTTCAGGTGGGAGTTAAGGGGTTAAAACGAACTGTAGCAATTTAGTGCAAAAAACACACCTGTATCTGCACCACCTACAGTGACTTTACCTCATTCGTTCACTCAAAGAAAATGCCACATTAGATCATTTTGAAAGTGTCAGTTCAGCATCAATTCTTTTATAAGTTATTTTTTAACATATACTGTTGTTGACGTAACAACCTTTGCAATAAAAGTTGGGAAACTGTGAAAGTTGATGCTACAACGCTCTGTGATTGATAAAAACCAAGACACCACAACAGTGTTTCCTTAACTTTGTGAAAGGGGTGAAACAGCGCCCCCGATTTGACGCTGGTGGTCAAAAAGTGAACTGCATCCATATTTACCTTTGAGAATGAATGAAAGAGAGTTTTAACCACACGCAGCCAAACAGTAGGTCAGTCTGGCGGGCCAACAGAATTGTTTCGGCGGGCCAAATTGGGAACCCCTGCACTAAACGATTAGCCTGGCCAACACCAGACTAAAATCACAAGTGATATTTAGTCTGGAGACACCAATTCAATAGGTGTGTTTGAGATGAGCCAGACGGACGCAGTTTTACAGCTGACTGCAGACTCTCGGTGCCGGTTAGATTTCTGTTCTTGCTCCAGACGGGCTCTGATGTCACGGGCACGTGGGGCACGGAAAGATCGTGAGACCCCAACGAGAGCAGCCGACCTGATCAGCCGCTGCATCTCTCCAGAGGCAACTGCAGCGGCTCCTCGGCCCCGTGCATGATGGGAAAACGCCCACCTGTCCGCGGCTCACGCTCAGGTGATTGGATACGAGTCTGTGTGATCAGAAACGTGCTCCTCGCCCCCTCCTCTCTCCTCTTTAGATCTGAACAAATAAACTATGACTGAAACTATTAAAGTTCTGCATCGCCCCTAAAATAGAGCTCATGTTTGATTCTTTTCAGAACAAACTAATGATTTAAAAGGACGTGTTTTATCTCACAAACAAACAAACAAATGGGAAAGTTTTCTCTGATGAAGAATGATGTCTCTGGAGTAAAGGAAACAGAGCAGGAGGTGAGGGACTTTTATTTAGGATAAACTTTAAATGAACGCGATATCTGAACGAGACGCTGCTGATCTGAGGCTCTTGTTGTTCTCTGCATGTGGAGCGGTCGGATCACGGGTCGGATGGGCTTCAGACTTTTTTCTCCGCCCCCGTTGCGCCGGCTACTCTCGCCGATCATCCAGGCGAGACACAACGGCATCTCAAACACACCTACTTTCTCGTAGGAGAGGTGTGGTTTACGATCGTCCAGAGTCGTTTATTGGGCGATACGGAAAAAAAAAAAGTCTATCATGCGTCTGCACGAGGCCACAGCCAATCGTATCATCGTATGAGACGACGTATGATGCACCCGCTGTAAACTTTTGAGATAAATTATTTAGAACAAGGTCTAAAGCTTGATCAAAAAATACCATCGTGTCTGCTGCTGTCACGTTGGATCCGTAAATAAACTTTTTTTTTAATTATCCGTAAATAAACTACAAGCTTCCATATATCGAATAGCGCGTCATCGTCTTGCCGTCCCTCCTCGCTCTGTGATTGGTTCCCAAATCCACGCGAACATTTCGGCCATGGTCCCCAGGCTGTTGTGCAGTTCGAAATAATTCGAGCGCACACAACAGCATGGAGTTAGCCACTAAACGATTACAAAAATTAGCATAATCGAGAACAAAAATAAAAATAAATTTATTACATTTTTATTTGATTTTATTTTTTGCAAAGCAGACTTGCATCATTTCACTGCGCTGGGATTATTTTCCCTTCGCATTTGCCGTGGCTCATGCTTTTGCCTGAGAAAACAAACGGCGCAGGTGTGAGGGCCGGCCAGCAGGGGGCAGGTGTGAAACAGAGACCTCTCCTTAATTGAGGCAAACTTGAAATCATTTGTACTGTTCAGAAAACAGAAAATATTCAGCAGAGTTTTTTTTATTAATAAATATATAAATAAAATAAAGACTTTTTTTTAAAGGCAACAAATAATCGTGATTTCAATTATGACTAAAATAATCGTGATTATTATTTTTTCAATAATCGAGCAGCCCTAAAAGCTGCCACTTACACTCTGGAATAACTTAAAGTCTGGAAAATATGTAAACTTCAAAACAAGGAAAGACCAGGGAGCGCCTCTGCCCTGTCGGAGTCACTTCCTGGCTGAAGCTCCTCCCCTTAACGCCCTGTGGTCTGTGTGAGTCCTCACCGTGTCCCGGGACGTCCTGGCTGGCGTCCCTCAGAGTGGGGTCTGTGATGTACCTCAGGGCGGAGCTGTTCCCGCGCCTCGGCCCGCCGTTCTACAGGAGACACACACATGAGCGTCAGATGCCCTTCCCCCTGCAGAGACTGAGCTGCTGCTGATTTACCGCTGCCATGGCGACGCAGCCCCCTCCCCTCAGCCCGGCCCCGCCCTCTCGGTAGGGCATCAGGTACTCCTCGGCGTCCAGCTCCTCCTCCCCGTCAGCGCTGAGCAGGCGGCTGAAGAGACGCTGGTCCCCGGGGCTCGGCTGCTCCCCCTGCAGGACACATGACAGCACAGCATGTATTTACAACAGAGGAGCTCCCCCTGCAGGAGACATGACAGCACAGCATGTGTTTACAACAGAGGAGCTCCCCCTGCAGGAGACATGACAGCACAGCATGTGTTTACAACAGAGGAGCTCCCCCTGCAGGAGACATGACAGCACAGCATGTATTTATACTGAACTGCTCCCCCTGCAGGACACATGACAGCACAGCATGTATTTACACTGAACTGCTCCCCCTGCAGGAGACATGACAGCACAGCATGTATTTACACTGAACTGCTCCCCCTGCAGGAGACATGACAGCACAGCATGCATTTACAACAGAGGAGGCGTCACTGAACAGCTCCCCCTGCAGGAGACATGACAGCACAGCATGTATTTACACTGAACTGCTCCCCCTGCAGGAGACATGACACACCAACAAAGAAAGAAAAAATAAATAAAGAAAAAAAAGAAAAAAAAGAAAGAAAGAAATTATAAAAGAAAATAGAAAGAAAAAAATTAAAAAGCACAGCATGCATTTACAACAGAGGAGGCGTCACTGAACAGCTCCCCCTGCAGGAGACATGACACACCAGCAAAGACAGAAAAAGAGAAAGGAAAAAAAGAATAAAAAAACAGAAAAAGAAGAAAAAAAGAAGAAAAAGAAGAAAAAAGAAAAAAAAGAAGAAAAAAAGAAGAAAAAAAGAAGAAAAAGAAGAAAAAGAAGAAAAAGAAGAAAAAAGAAAAAAAAGAAGAAAAAAAGAAGAAAAAAAGAAGAAAAAGAAGAAAAAAGAAAAAAAAGAAGAAAAAAAGAAGAAAAAAAGAAGAAAAAGAAGAAAAAAGAAAAAAAAAGACAAAAAAGAAGAAAAAAAGAAAAAAAGAAGAAAAAAAGAAGAAAAAGAAGAAAAAGAAGAAAAAAAAGAAAAAAGAAGAAAGAAATTATAAAAGACGATAGAAAGAAAAAAAGAAAAAGCACAACATGCATTTACAACAGAGGAGACATCACTGAAAGGCTCCCCCTGCAGGAGACATGACAGCACAGCAAAGAAAGAAAAAGAAGAAAAAAAAAGAAGAAACAGAAAAAGAAGAAAAAGAAAAAAAAAAGGAAAAAAGAAGAAAAAAAAAGAAAAAAGAAGAAAAAAAAGAAATAAATTATAAAAGAAAACAGCTCCCCCTGCAGGAAACATGACAGCACAGCAAAGAAAGAAAAAGAGAGAGAAAAAAAATCAATAAATAAAAGAAAGAAAAAAGAGGAAGAAAAACAATGAAAGAAAAAATAAAATAAAATAGAAAGAAAAAAAGGAAAAAAGCACAACATGCATTTACACCACAGGAGGCGCTGCAGGTGAGCGGTCAGGTCAAAGGTCAGTAGCTAGAAAACCCTGCAGCGTCACTGAACGGCTCCCCCTGCAGGACACATGACAGCACGACATGCATTTACATTGAACGGCTCCCCCTGCTGCCACCACAGCGCAGTCTCACCTGGAGGACGAGGTATCTGTGCGGGTCCCGGGCCATCTCGGAGAAGTCTCGGACCAGCTCCCTGAACCGGGGCCGACTGAACGGGTCGATCATCCAACCTGAGAGGCAGAGGTCAGAGGTCAGAGGTCAGAGGTCAGAGGTCAGAGGTCAGGGGTCAGAGGTCAGAGGTCAGAGGTCAGGGGTCAGTGCGAGGTTTCGGTGTGAGGTTTCGGCGCGAGGTTTCTCACATTTGACCATGATCATGTAGACGTCGATGGTGCAGACCGGCGGCTGCGGCAGACGCTCCCCGCGCTCCAGCACCGACGAGATCTCCACCGCCGGGATCCCGTCGTACGGTTTGGACCCGAAGGTCATCAGCTCCCACACCGTCACCCCTGGCAACGAGACACACAAGCCGTCACCCCCGGCAACGAGACACACAAGCCGTCACCCCCGGCAACGAGACACACAGACCGTCACCCCCGGCAACGACTGGGACTTTCTCCATGACGATGATGAAGCGATAAATGCAAAACTGTGCTGCAAACATCAGATTTTACGTTTTTACTAATGTCTGTTTTTACATTTGTTTTCCTTTTTTCCCCCTGTTTTTTTCTAAATTATTTCCCACAATTTTACAAATTTTATTTTTTCCTTATATCCTACAATTAATTTTACACCCCCTTCTATGGGAGGCCGTTTAGGAAAAAACACATTGAAAATGAAAGAATACCCATTACACATGTGAAAAAACACAACAAAAATCACAGGTTTATACATTAGATGGCGCACTTGTACATTGTTTGTGTTTGAAACACGTTCAAATCCACTGCCTACACAATAATGAAGAGCAAAATGTACATTAATTCTGCAGTTAGAATAAAAAATGCATTTTTTTTATTTTTTTTTTACATTGAAAATCTTGAAAATGCTGGTCAGGTTTTTTCACATCGAAAATTAACATGTTTTTTGTTTCTTTCAAAGTTCACCTCAGATCTTTATTTTTTATTTTGATTTATTTTTTACATAAAAAAAAAAGAAAAAAAGAGGTGGGGGCAGCCGGAAGTTGATTGCTGAGACTGGAAGGCACCTGCTGTTGCCGGAAGACGACCAGACAGTTAAATTACACCCATGTACTACTGTGACTCCACTTGCTTTTTTCCTCTTTATATCATCAATGCTGCGAATTATCTTTATCTTACATTTGTGAGAGGAAAGTCTGACATTTGCAAGTGCATGAAACTTAAAACCGTGTGGACGTCTCCGTCGTGGTGCGTTCATGAGCAAACTATTCCCGCGTTTCAGCATCTGTACCTTCCGGTCACATTAATCTACTTCCGATTGCACCACATTCTGAGGATACGAAAAGTTTGGTGCATTTTTTTTTCAATGTTGAAAAAAAAGAAAAAAATCCATGCATTTTCGTAATACGATCATTGTAAAAACGTTAAAAAAACTCGACGAGTAAGCTAGTAAAAAGTTAAAAGTAAAGAAAAAAAACACGTTCATTTTCGATGTAAAAAAAATGCATTTTAATTGTAACTGCAGAATTAATGTACATTTTGCTCTTCATTATTGTGTAGTATAGTATATATATAGTGGATTTGAACGTGTTTCAAACGCAAACAATGTACAAGTGCGCCATCTATTGTGTAAACCTGTGATTTTTGTTGTGTTTTTTCACATTTGTAATGTGTTTTTTCCTAAACGGCCTCCCAGACCCATCCCCCGGTTTGTCTTCATTTTTTCCATATGTGTTATTTTCACCAAGGTTTTTTTTTTTGTTTACAATTTTTAATTTTTTAATTTTTTACAGTTTTTTACAATTTTTTTCTCAAGTTTTCCCCCCTTTTTCTAATTTTAAACTTATTTATTTCCCACAATTTTTTTTTACACAGTTTTTTTTACGAATTTCCCCATGTTTTTTTTCTCAAGTTTTCCCCCCTTTTTCTAATTTTTTACATATTTTTCCCCCCATTTAAATGTTTTTCATGTTCTTTTTCCGCATGACGTCATCAGCTTTGATGATGTCATGCGGTGACGTCATGAGAGCTGATGATGTCGTGCGGTGACGTCGTGCGGTGACGTCGTGCGGTGACGTCGTGCGGTGACGTGGTGCGGTCACTGGAGAAGCTCTGACCGTAGCTCCACACGTCGCTCTGGTGCGTGTACGTCCACTGCAGAATCGACTCCAGCGCCATCCACTTTATGGGCACCTACGGAGAGCACAGAGGGACACGAACCTGAGAAACCAGACTGAGGCTAAATCTGCACAGAGTTCGGTCGACTCATGAAGAGTGAAGAAAAGGTCAAGGGTCAAAGAGAGGAATGAAGAACTCTGTTTGTCGTGTCAGTGTTTGTGAATGAATGATGTGGGATTTCCTGGATAAATCTAAGAAAAGAAAGCAAAGAAAGAAAAAAAGAATAAAAGAAGAAAAAGAAGAAATAAAGAAAAAAAGAAGAAAAAAAAGAAGAAAAAAGAAGAAAAAAAGAAGAAAAAAGAAGAAAAAAAAGAAGAAAAAAGAAGAATAAAAAGAAGAAAAAAAGAAGAAAAAAAAAGAAAAAAAAGAAGAAAAAAAGAAAAAAAAGAAGAAAAAAAAGGAAAAAAAAGAAGAAAAAAAGAAGAAAAATAAAGAAAAAAAAGAAGAAAAAAAGAAAAAAAAGAAGAAAAAAAAGGAAAAAAGAAATGAAAATTAATAAGAAGAAAAAAGAAGAAAAAAAGAAGGAAAAAAGAAGAAAAAAAAGAAGAAAAAAAGAAGAAAAAAAGAAGAAAAAGAAGAAGAAAAAAATGAAGAAAAAAGAGAAGAAAAAAAGAAGAAAAAAGAAGAAAAAAAAGGAAAAAAAGGGAAAAAAGGAAAAAAAGGTGAAAAAAAGGAAAAAAAAGGAAAAAAAGAAGAAAAGAAAAAAAAAAGAAGAAGAAAAGAAGAAAAGAAATGAAAACATTTATAAAAGAAAAAAAGAAAAAAAGAAAAAAGAAAAGGAAAAAAAGGAAAGACGTATAGATAGAGTAGATAGAGTAGACAGAGTTTATATAGTAGATACAGTTAATAGAGTAGATAGAGTAAATAGAGTAGATAGAGTAAATAGAGTAAATAGAGTAAATAGAGTAGATAGAGTAAATAGAGTAGATAGAGTAAATAGAGTAGATAGAGTAGATAGAGTAGAGAGAGTAAATAGAGTAAATAGAGTAGATAGAGTAGATGGATAAAGGGAGGGCCTCTGGAGTACCTTGCCCCCGTCGGCCTGGTACTCGCTCTCGTTGGCCGTGAGGAGTTTGGCCAAACCGAAGTCGGTGATTTTCACGTGATTGGGGGATTTGACCAGAACGTTCCGCGCCGCCAGGTCCCTGTGCACCAGGTGGCGCTCTTCCAGGTACGACATGCCCTGAGGTAAGACACAGAAGAAGAACATTAGAAAAAAGAAAAAAAGAAGAAAAAACAGATGAAAAAAGAAGAAGAAAAAGAAAAAGAAGAAAAAGGAAGAAAAAAAGAAAAAAAAAAGAAAAAGAAGAAAAAAAAGAAAAAGTAGAAAAAAGAAGAAAAGAAAAAAAAGAAAAAGAAAAAAAAAGAAAAGAAAAAGAAAAAAAAGAAAAAAAGGAAAAAGAAGAAAAAAAAGAAAAAAGCAGAAAAAGAAGAAAATAACACATTTAAAAAAGAAGAAAAAAGAAAAAAGAAGCAAAGAAAAAAGAAAAAATAAGAAAATAAAAAAGAAACAAAGAAAGAAAAAATAAAAAAAAGAAGAAAAAGAAGGAAAAAAAGAAGAAATAATAGAAAAAAAAAGGAAAAAAAAGAAGAGTCTAAAGTGTAGAGTCTAAAAGTTTAAGGGTATAATGTGGGATTTCCTGAATAAATCTAGGTCGCCAGCAAAGAAAGAAAAAGAGAGAAAAAAAAGGGAAAAAACAAGAAAAAAAATGGGTAAAATAAGAAAAAAAAGAAAAAAGAAAAAAAAGGAAGAAAAAAAGACAAAAAGAAAGAAAAGAAAAAAGAGAGGAAAAGACGTATAGATACAGTAAATAGAGTAAATAGAGTCTAAAGTGAGAAGTCGTCCCTCTGGGGTAAAGTCAATGTTACGGCTCGTGTGAGGCTTTAATGAGCTCTTGTTTCTCTGTTTCTGCTCAGTAATCCTGCTTTAGTTAATGATGGGAAAGTCTGTGTGTGCGTGCGTGTGTGTGTGTCTCTGTGTGTGTGTGTGTGTGTGTGTGTGTGTGTGTGTGTGTGTGTGTGTGTGTGTGTGTGTGTGTGTGTGTGTGTGTGTGTCTCTGTGTGTGTGTGTGTGTGTGTGTGTGTGTGTGTGTGTGTGTGTGTGTGTGTGTGTGTGTCTCTGTGTGTGTGTGTGTGTGTGTGTGTGTGTGTGTGTGTGTGTGTGTGTCTCTACCACACCTTGGCGATCTGCACGCACCAGTTGAGCAGCCGCTGGGCCCCGAGGAGCTGCTGGTGCTGCCGGACGTACTGCAGGAGACACCCGAACGGCATGAGCTGAGTGACCAGCTGCACCGAGGAGGTGAGGAGCACCCCGAGGAGGCGGCACACATGAGGGTGCTCCACACTCGCCATCACATACGCCTCCTGCAGGGGGAGACAGGTACTGCGTTACAGACTGAGGTGAGGAGCACCCCGAGGAGGCGGCACACATGAGGGTGCTCCACACTCGCCATCACATACGCCTCCTGCAGGGGGAGACAGGTACTGCGTTACAGACTGAGGAGGTGAGGAGCACCCCGAGGAGGCGGCACACATGAGGGTGCTCCACACTCGCCATCACATACGCCTCCTGCAGGGGGACACAGGTACTGCGTTACAGACTGAGGTGAGGAGCACCCCGAGGAGGTGAGGAGCACCCCGAGGAGGCGACACACATGAGGGTGCTCCACACTCGCCATCACATACGCCTCCTGCAGGGGGAGACAGGTACTGCGTTACAGACTGAGGAGGTGAGGAGCACCCTGAGAGGAGGTGAGGAGCACCCCGAGGAGGCGGCACACATGAGGGTGCTCCACACTCGCCATCACATACGCCTCCTGCAGGGGGAAACAGGTACTGCGTTACAGACAGAGGTGAGGAGCACCCCGAGGAGGCGGCACACATGAGGGTGCTCCACACTCGCCATCTCATACGCCTCCTGCAGGGGGAAACAGGTACTGCGTTACAGACAGAGGTGAGGAGCACCCTGAGAGGAGGTGAGGAGCACCCCGAGGAGGCGACACACATGAGGGTGCTCCACACTCGCCATCACATACGCCTCCTGCAGGGGGAAACAGGTACTGCGTTACAGACAGAGGTGAGGAGCACCCCGAGGAGGCGGCACACATGAGGGTGCTCCACACTCGCCATCTCATACGCCTCCTGCAGGGGGACACAGGTACTGCGTTACAGACTGAGGAGGTGAGGAGCACCCTGAGAGGAGGTGAGGAGCACCCCGAGGAGGCGGCACACATGAGGGTGCTCCACACTCGCCATCACATACGCCTCCTGCAGGGGGACACAGGTACTGCGTTACAGACCGAGGAGGTGAGGAGCACCCCGAGGAGGCGGCACACATGAGGGTGCTCCACACTCGCCATCACATACGCCTCCTGCAGGGGGAGACAGGTACTGCGTTACAGACCGAGGAGGTGAGGAGCACCCCGAGGAGGCGACACACATGAGGGTGCTCCACACTCGCCATCACATACGCCTCCTGCAGGGGGAGACAGGTACTGCGTTACAGACTGAGGAGGTGAGGAGCACCCCGAGGAGGCGACACACATGAGGGTGCTCCACACTCGCCATCACATACGCCTCCTGCAGGGGGACACAGGTACTGCGTTACAGACTGAGGTGAGGAGCACCCCGAGGAGGCGGCACACATGAGGGTGCTCCACACTCGCCATCACATACGCCTCCTGCAGGGGGACACAGGTACTGCGTTACAGACTGAGGTGAGGAGCACCCTGAGGAGGCGGCACACATGAGGGTGCTCCACACTCGCCATCACATACGCCTCCTGCAGGGGGACACAGGTACTGCGTTACAGACTGAGGTGAGGAGCACCCTGAGGAGGCGAGGAGCACCCCGAGGAGGTGAGGAGCATGTTTTATAGATGTTGATGAAGTTCTTTCTATCGGTGGATTATCTCCGTGTTAGTGACGCTGGTGTTCTCGGGTTAATGAGGTGAAAGACTGTTGTGGAGCGGAGGGAGCTGCGCAGGAGGAAGGAGGAGGAGCTGACCAGTGCAGGACACCACGCTCTGAAACAAGGACAAACCCAGGAGGCGCCGGGTTTGTTAAACTGTTCTTACGTCGAGGATCTCCTGGTTGGCTTTGGGGGACGTGGCTTCTCTCAGGACCTTTATGGCGACTCGGATCTTCACGTTCTCGCCCTCGGGGAACCACAGCCCCTGCACACACGGGGGGTTCAGTGAGTACCTCAGAGGTGGCTCAGTGAGTACCTCAGAGGTGGCTCAGTGAGGACCTCAGAGGTGGCTCAGTGAGTACCTGTCTGAAGGTTTGAGATGTTTACCTTGTAGACGGTCCCGAAGGCGCCGGAGCCCAGCACTCGGACCTTCTTGATCTCCGTCTCCTTCAGGATCCGGAGCAGGGCCTGGTTCGGGGCCTGGCCGCTCGGGGTCAGAGGCTCCACCAGCTGCAGAACCAGAGAGAGTCACATGACACGGCTTTAACCTCTGAACCTCTGAACCTTTACCCAGATCTAAAAGCTCCCGGACAATAAAGCAACGAAAAAGTGACAAAAGAGGAACAAATACACAAGAAAAGAGTGTCAAAAGTGATTTAAAAAAACAACAAAAACACACCAAAAATTAAAATACCACGAAAACAGAGATGCGGCGACAAAACCACAAAAGACGCTTGTAGGTCTTAGCTTTCAAATGAGACTGGCCTTTTTCGATGATTATTATGATTTTTTTAGCTTGTGTGTTAGCGTGTGTATTAGTGTGTGTATAAGGGGTAGGTTTACTATAAGTTCTTTGAACTTCTTCGTACTCCTTTTGAGCACAAAGTCTTGTTTTGTATTTTTTCTTTCTGTAAATGTTGGCATACTTTTTCTGCTCAAATGAATAAATAAATGAAAATGAAATGAAATTAGCGTGTGTTAGTGTGTGATGCTAGCTTGTGTGTTAGCGTGTGTGTTTGCGTGTGTGTTAACTTGTGTGTTAGCATGTGTTAGCGTGTGTGTTAGTGTGTGTGTTAGCATGTGTTAGCTTGTGTGTTAGCGTGTGTGTTAACTTGTGTGTTAGCATGTGTTAGCGTGTGTGTTAGTGTGTGTGTTAGCATGTGTTAGCTTGTGTGTTAGCGTGTGTGTTAGCTTGTGTGTTAGCTTGTGTGTTAGCTTGTGTGTTAGCATGTGTTAGCGTGTGTGTTAGCATGTGTGTGTTAGCATGTGTTAGCTTGTGTGTTAGCGTGTGTGTTAGCTTGTGTGTTAGCTTGTGTGTTAGCTTGTGTGTTAGCATGTGTTAGCTTGTGTGTTAGCATGTGTTAGCTTGTGTGTTAGCATGTGTGCTAGCTTGTGTGTTAGCTTGTGTGTTAGCTTGTGTGTTAGCTTGTGTGTTAGCTTGTGTGTTAGCTTGTGTGTTAGCATGTGTTAGCTTGTGTGTTAGCATGCGTGTTAGCTTGTGTGTTAGCTTGTGTGTTAGCTTGTGTGTTAGCATGTGTTAGCTTGTGTGTTAGCATGTGTGTTAGCTTGTGTGTTAGCTTGTGTGTTAGCTTGTGCGTTAGCGTGTGTGTTAGTGTGTGTGTTAGCTTGTGTGTTAGCGTGTGTGTTTGCGTGTGTGTTAGCATGTGTGTTAGTGTGTGATGCTAGCTTGTGTGTTAGCGTGTTTGTTAGCGTGTGTGTTAGTGTGTGTGTTAGTGTGTGATGCTAGCTTGTGTGTTAGCGTGTGTGTTTGCGTGTGTGTTAGCATGTGTTAGCTTGTGTGTCAGCTTGTGTGTTAGCATCAAATGAGACTTTACACTGGCCTATTTCAATGATTATTATGATTTTTTTTTACTTAAGAAATTAACTCCAGCCACTAGGGGGCAGCTTAAATAAAAAATAAAAGGAAAGAATTCCACACGTGTCCAGCAGAGGGCGCTGACATCACAGTCCTGTCAGGCTCATTATTATTTATTATGGAAAAAAGTTTCCTTAATAGTATTTTCCCAATCAAACATATTTTTATTAATATGTTAATGGACCCTGACAATAGATACAGATGCATCTCGTCATAGAAGGGGGCGTGGCTTCGCCGAGGGGGAAAATAGAATCTTTAGAGAAACAACATTTTCCACTATTTTTATCCATTTCCTGGTGGAAAATGAACTTATTTATCACATAAATAAAGTCAAGTGTAAATTGGGTCCATGTGGATATTTTCTGTTCTGTAGAAGTGAAAAAAACACAGTCATAGCAAGTGCTAGCTAGCGTTAGCATTAGCACAATGCTAACATGTAACATCATGTTAGCATTCTCCGTTTTTTAAAATGTATTTATGGGCTGTTGAACCACTTTGCTCCTCCCCATGTCTTTGTGTCTTTATTTAGTAGAAACTATATTTATAATTCAGCGTTTAAGTAGTTTTTGAATAATT
This sequence comes from Gobius niger, assembly GCF_951799975.1. Taxonomy (NCBI): domain Eukaryota; kingdom Metazoa; phylum Chordata; class Actinopteri; order Gobiiformes; family Gobiidae; genus Gobius; species Gobius niger. The sequence continues at coordinate 13,035 of NW_027639256.1, read as the reverse complement.
AGAGAAAGTTTAGATTTTTCTCAAAATTGTTTTTCCCCCTTAACTGTTTTCAAAAATGACCAAATATGGGCGATTCCAGAGATGCCTCTGTATCTATACACTCCCCATGTATGTTTACACCTTGCTGTTCGGGAGAATCCAGAGGCAGCAGCCTTTGTAGCAGCTGTTCTCTTAACCTCTTAACTCCCACCTGAACGGATCCCGTTTTCTCTGGTTTGGCTTTCATCCATTTTCTTCCGCTTTATCCGGGGCCGGGTCGCGGGGGCAGCAGTCTCAGCAGAGATGCCCAAACTTCCCGATCCACACACACCTCCTCCAGCTGTTCTGGGGGGACCCCGAGGCGACACCAGGCCAGCTCGGAGACATAGTCCCACCACCGTGTCCTGGGCCTTCCACGAGGCCTTGTCCCACTAGGACATGCCTGGAACACCTCCCGCGGGAGGCGACCAGGAGGCATCCGAAACAGATGCCCGAGCCACCTCAGCTGGCTCCTTTCGACGTGAAGGAGCAGCGACTCTACTCTGAGCTCCTCCCGGGTAACTGAGCTCCTCACCCGATCTCGGAGGGTGCGCCCAGCCACCCTGCGAAGGAAACTCATTTCGGCCGCTTGTATTCGCGATCTTGTCCTTTCGGTCATTACCCAAATCTCATGACCATAGGTGAGGGTGGGAACGTAGATCGATCGGTAAATCGAGAGCTTTGCCCCCCGACTCAGCTCCCTCTTCACCACGACAGACCGATACAGCGACCGCATCACTGCTGACGCCGCACCGATCCGTCTATCGATCTCACGCTCCATCCGTCCCTCACTCGTGAACAAGACCCCGAGATACTTGAACTCCTCCACTTGAGGCAAGGACTCCCCACCGACCTGCAGAGGGGAAGCCACCTTTTTCCGGTGGAGAACCATGGCCTCGGATTTGGAGGTGCTGATCCTCATCCCGGCCGCTACACACTCGGCTGCAAACCGCCCCAGTGCGTGCTGAAGGTCCTGGTTCGTTGAAGCCATCAGAACAACATCGTCCGCAAACAGCAGAGATGAGACTCTGAGGCTCCCAAACCGGACACCCTCCGGCCCCTGGCTGCGCCTAGAAATTCTGTCCATAAAAGTAATGAACAGAACCGGTGACAAAGGGCAGCCCTGGCGGAGACCAACACGCACCGGGAACAGGTCTGACTTACTGCCGGCAATGCGAACCAAGCTCCTGCTGCGGTCATACAGGGAACGGACAGCCCTTAGCAGAGGGCCCCGGACCCCATACTCCCGGAGCACCCCCCACAGGGCACCACGAGGGACGCGGTCGAACGCTTTCTCCAGATCCACAAAACACATGTGGACTGGTTGGGCGAACTCCCACGAACCCTCGAGTACCCGATGAAGGGTATAGAGTTGGTCCAGTGTGCCACGACCAGGACGAAAACCGCATTGTTCCTCCTGGATCCGAGGTTCAACTATCGGCCGGATCCTCCTCTCCAGCACCCCGGAATAGACCTTACCGGGGAGGCTAAGGAGGGTGATTCCTCTGTAATTGGAACACACCCTCCGATCCCCCTTTTTAAAGAGAGGGACCACCACCCCGGTCTGCCAATCCAGAGGCACTGTCCCCGACCGCCACGCGATGTTGCAGAGACGTGTCAGCCAAGACAGTCCTACAACATCCAGAGACTTAAGGTACTCAGGGCGAATCTCATCCACCCCCGGAGCCTTGCCACCAAGGAGCTTTCTCACCACCTTGGTGACTTCAGCCCCGGTGATGGGCGAGCCCACCCCCGAGTCCTCAGCCTCTGCTTCCTCATTGGAAGACGTGACGACGGGATTGAGGAGGTCCTCGAAGTACTCCTTCCACCGCCCGACGACATCCCCAGTCGAGGTCAGCAGCCCCCCACCCGCACTGTACACAGTGTTGGTGAAGCACTGCTTCCCCCTCCTGAGGCGCCGGATGGTTTGCCAGAATCTCTTCGAGGCCGACCGATAGTCTTCCTCCATGGCCTCCCCGAACTCCTCCCAGACCCGAGTTTTTGCCTCCGCAACCGCACGAGCCGCAGCACGCTTGGCCTGCCGGTACCTCTCAGCTGCCTCAGGAGTCCCACAAGCCAACAAGGCCAGGTAGGACTCCTTCTTCAGCTTGACGGCATCCCTTACTTCCGGGCGCCACCACCGGGTTCGGGGATTGCCGCCGCGACAGGCACCAGAGACCTTACGGCCACAACTACGAGCAGCCGCATCGACAATGGAGGAGGAGAACAGAGTCCACTCTGACTCCATGTCCCCCGCCTCCCCCGGAATCTGGGTGAAGCTCTTCCGGAGGTGGGAGTTGAAGACCCCACTGACAGAGGGATCCACCAGACGTTCCCAGCAGACCCTCACAACACGCTTGGGCCTGCCAGGTCTGACCGGCTTCCTCCCCTGCCAGCGGATCCAGCTCACCACCAGGTGGTGATCGGTTGACAGCTCAGCCCCTCTCTTCACCCGAGTGTCCGAGACACGCGGCCGGAGGTCAGATGACACAACTACAAAGTCGATCATCGACCTCCTGCCTAGGGTGTCCTGGTGCCACGTGCACTTATGGACACCCTTGTGCTCGAACATGGTGTTCGTTATGGACAAACTGTGACTAGCACAGAAGTCCAACAACAGAACACCACTCGGGTTCAGATCGGGGAGGCCGTTCTTCCCAATCACCCCCTCCCAGGTCTCACTGTCGTTACCCACATGGGCGTTGAAGTCCCCCAGCAGAACAATGGAGTCCCCAGTCGGAGCACTATCTAGTACCCCTCCCAGGGACTCCAAGAAGGCCGGGTACTCTGCACCGATGTTGGGCCCGTAGGCCGAAACAACGGTGAGAGACCTGTCCCCGACCCGAAGGCGTAGGGACGCGACCCTCTCGTCCACCGGGGTGAACTCCAACACGTGGCGGCTGAGCTGGGGGGATATGAGCAAACCCACCCCAGCCCGCCGCCTCTCCCCGCGGGCAACTCCAGAAAAATGGAGAGTCCAGCCTCTCTCCAGGAGTTGGGATCCGGAACCCAAGCTGTGCGTGGAGGTGAGCCCGACTATATCTAGTCGGTATCTCTCCACCTCCCGCACAAGCTCAGGCTCCTTCCCCCCCAGCGAGGTGACGTTCCATGTCCCGAACGCCAGAAGCTGTGCATGTGGACCAGGTCGTCGAGGCACCCGGCCTCGACTGCCACCCAGTCCTCTCCGCACCCGACCCCTACGGATCCCTCTGCGGGTGGTGGGTCCACAGGAGGGCGGGCCCACGTCGTCCCTTCGGGCTGGGCCCGGCCGGGCCCCGTGGGCAGAGACCCGGCCACCAGACGCTCGCGTTCGGGCCCCAACCCCAGGTCTGGCTCCAGGGTGGGGCCCCGGCTGCGCCATGCCGGGCGACGTCACGGTCCTTGTATAGTGTACGTCCATGGGGGTCTTTTGAACTGCTCTTCGTCTGACCCGTCACCTCGGACCTGTTTGCCATGGGAGACCCTACCAGGGGCATAAAGCCCCAGACAACATAGCTCCTCGGATCATTCGGGCGCTCAAACAACCCCACCACGTTAAGGTAGCAGTTCATGGGGATGGTTTGGCTTTACCCTAATCAAAAAGCTTCTTGGGAAAAACACCAAAACAGCCACAAACAATGAGAAGGAAACAAGGATGTAAACGCGACAAAAATGTGACAAAAACTCAACCAAAAATGTGACAAAAATGTGACAAAAATGTGACAAAAATGTGACAAAAATGTGACAAAAATGTGAAAAAAATTCTACAAAAATTCTACAAAAATTCTACAAAAATTCTACAAAAATGTGATAAAAACTCAACCAAAAAGTGACAAAAAATCAACAAAAAATGTGAAAAAAATGTGACAAAAATGTGACAAAAATTCAACAAAAATTCAACAATAATGTGACAAAAAAGTGACAAAAAAGTGACAAAAACTCAACCAAAAAATGACAAAAATTCAACAAAAAAGTGACAAAAATTCAACAAAAAATGACAAAAATTCAACAAAAAAGTGACAAAAATTCAACAAAAAATGACAAAAATGTGACAAAAATATGATAAAAAAATAAATAAACATAAAAAGGTGACACAACACAGCAACAACGTGAGGAAAAATATCTTAGCTTTCAAATGAGGTGTTACACAGGCCTATAGCCTGAAGGGGCAGCATGCATTGGGTTTAGGTTAATCTGATGTGTTTGTCTGGCAGAAACCGTCCTCCTTGTGCCTTTATCTGCACAAACCCATGTGTGTCTAAATCGAAGGTTTTCATACCTAGACCAAGACATTCAACTATTTCCATCAGCAGATCCTTTTTCTTTTCCATGTTGCTTGAAAATGTTGGTCCGCTTAATAAAGTGGAACATCCTTTTTCAGTAGTTTTTCTCTTAACCTCCAAACACCCGCCTTTACCGATTAAATCTAAAACCTTCAAATATCTCTTTTAGCTAGAGTGAGCTAGCTTACAGGCTATAGACCATTAGGCCCATTTGAAAGCTAAGACCTACAAAGCTGATCGCAACTTTTTTGACGTGTTGTCCCTTTGTTGTCACATTTTTGAAGCAGGTTTTTTTGTCGTTCTTTTGTTGCATTTTTGTTGCTTATTCGTTGTGTTTTTGTGGCTTTTTTGTCATTCCTTTGTCGCATTTGTGTTGCATTCTTGTCGGGTTTTTTTGTTGTTTTGTTGCTTATTTGTTGCATTTTTGAAGCAGGTTTTTTTGTCGTTTTTTTGTTGTGTTTTTGTCACTCTTTTGACGCTTTTATGCTGCATTTTTTAGGCTTTTTTGTCATTCCTGTCGCATTTGTGTTGCATTTTTGTCGGGGTTTTTTGTTGTTTTGTCACTTGTTTGTTGTGTTTTTGTCGCTCCTTTGTCGCTTTTATGTTGCAGTTTCTCTGTTTTTTGTTGTTGTTTTTGTCACTTTGTTGTCACATTTTTGAAGCAGGTTTTTTTGTCGTTCTTTTGTTGTGTGTTTTTTGCCGTTTTTGGTTGTGTTTTTGTCATTCCTTTGTCGCATTTGTGTTGCATTTTTGCGGCTTTTTTGTGTTTCTTCCCATCACTTTTTAGTCATGTGTTTTTGTCACTCTTTTAATTGTGTTATTGTTGCTTTTTTTTGCACGTTTTTGTCGCTCCTTTGTCGCCTTTATGTTGCAGTTTGTCTGTGTTTTTTGTTTTTTTTGACACTTTTTTGCTGCATTTTTGAAGCAGGTTTTTTTGTCGTTCTTTTGTTGCAATTTTGTCGCTTATTTGTTGCGTTTTTGTCGTTTTTTTTGTTGTGTTTTTGTCTCTCTTTTGTCATTCCTTCGTCGCATTTGTGATGCATTTTTGCGGCTTTTTTGTGTTTCTTCCCATCACTTATTAGTCATGTGTTTTTGTCACTCTTTTAATTGTGTTATTTTTCATGTTTGTCTCTCCTTTGTCGCTCTTTTGTTGGGTTTTCATTCATGTTTTTGTCACTGTTTTAACACTTTTTTTCGAGGAGCTTTTAGATTTGGGTAAAGCAGGGGCTGGTGATGACCTCTGACCTCTCTCTCCTGCAGCAGGCGCCTCATCGTCCTCTTCCTCGTGATCCTCCGGCGCCTCAGCAACACGAACACCACGAGAGACAGAAGCACGAGCGCCAGGAGGCAGCCGACCACCACGGCCGCCAGCACCGGGGGGCGGGACTCGCTGCAGAGAGAGGGACAGGTGACAACTCAGTAACCTTTATACAACCGTCATGGCCGCCACCACAGGGGGGCGGGACTCGCTGCAGAGAGAGGGACAGGTGACAACTCAGTAACCTTTATACTACCGTCATGGCCGCCACCACAGGGGGGCGGGACTCGCTGCAGAGAGAGGGACAGGTGACAACTCAGTAACCTTTATACAACCACCACAGGGGGCGGGACTCGCTGCAGAGAGGGACAGGTGACAACTCAATAACCTTTATACAACCGTCATGGCCGCCAGCACCGGGGGGCGGGACTAAACCAGGTCTAAACCAGGACTAAACCAGGGCCAAACCAGGACTAAACCAGGGCTAAACCAGGACTAAACCGGGACTAAACCAGGTCAAAACCTGGACTAAACCAGGACTAAACCAGGACTAAACCAGGACTAAACCTGGACTAAACCAGGTCTAAACCTGGACTAAACCAGGGCTAAACCTGGACTAAACCAGGACTAAACCAGGTCTAAACCAGGACTAAACCAGGACTAAACCAGGACTAAAGAAGGACTAAACCAGGGCTAAACCTGGACTAAACCAGGACTAAACCAGGTCTAAACCAGGACTTAACCAGGACTAAACCAGGACTAAAGAAGGACTAAACCAGGGCTAAAGAAGGACGAAACCAGGACTAAAGAAGGACTAAACCAGGGCTAAACCAGGTCTAAAGAAGGACTAAACCAGGGCTAAACCAGGTCTAAAGAAGGACTAAACCAGGGCTAAACCAGGTCTAAAGAAGGACTAAACCAGGGCTAAAGAAGGACTAAACCAGGGCTAAACCAGGTCTAAAGAAGGACTAAACCAGGGCTAAAGAAGGACTAAACCAGGGCTAAACCAGGTCTAAAGAAGGACTAAACCAGGGCTAAACCAGGTCTAAAGAAGGACTAAACCAGGGCTAAAGAAGGACTAAACCAGGGCTAAACCAGGTCTAAAGAAGGACTAAACCAGGGCTAAACCAGGACTAAACCAGGACTAAACCAGGACTAAAGAAGGACTAAAGAAGGACTAAACCAGGACTAAAGAAGGACTAAACCAGGACTAAAGCAGGACTAAAGAAGGACTAAACCAGGACTAAACCAGGACTAAACAAGGACTAAACCAGGACTAAACAAGGACTGAAGAAAGACTAAATCAGGACTTACTCGATGCAGTGGGACAGGCCGGGGCCGGTGCACCTACACAAACACACACACGGTTATTTAAATTCCATAGACTTTATTTAAAGCCGACGTGAGAAAAAGCAGAAGTTCAGGTTTGTCACTTTAAGTTAAAAACAGTAAAGTGGAAACATGGTCAGATCTACTGGAAACATGGTCAGATCTACTGGAAACATGGTCAGATCTACTGGAAACATGGTCAGATCTACTGGAAACACAGCAGTTTATTATGAATCACTCGGTGGTGTTTCCACATAAACAGTGACTTCTGCTTTTACCCAGACAGAAGATAAGAGTGGATTAAAGCACTTTAGTCTGTAGATTAAAGCATTTTAGTCTGAGGATTAAAGCACTTTAGTCTGAGGATTAAAGCGCTTTAGTCTGAGGATTAAAGCACTTTAGTCTGAGGATTAAAGCGCTTTAGTCTGTGGATTAAAGCACTTTAGTCTGTGGATTAAAGCACTTTAGTTTGTGGATTAAAGCACTTTAGTCTGTGGATTAAAGCGCTTTAGTCTGTGGATTAAAGCACCTTAGTCTGTGGATTAAAGCGCTTTAGTCTGTGGATTAAAGCACTTTAGTCTGTGGATTAAAGCACTTTAGTCTGTGGATTAAATTACTTTAGTCTGTGGATTAAAGCACTTTAGTCTGTGGATTAAAGCACTTTAGTCTGTGGATTAAAGCGCTTTAGTCTGTGGATTAAAGCGCTTTAGTCTGTGGATTAAATTACTTTAGTCTGTGGATTAAAGCACTTTAGTCTGTGGATTAAAGCACTTTAGTCTGTGGATTAAAGCACTTTAGTCTGTGGATTAAAGCACTTTAGTCTGTGGATTAAAGCACTTTAGTCTGTGGATTAAAGCACTTTAGTCTGTGGATTAAAACGCTTTAGTCTGTGGATTAAAGCGCTTTAGTCTGTGGATTAAAGCGCTTTAGTCTGTGGATTAAAGCACTTTAGTCTGTGGATTAAAGCGCTTTAGTCTGTGGATTAAAGCATGTTTATCTGTGGATTAAAGCACTTTAGTCTGTGGATTAAAGCTCTTTAGTCTGTGGATTAAAGCACTTTAGTCTGTGGATTAAAGCGCTTTAGTCTGTGGATTAAAGCGCTTTAGTCTGTGGATTAAAGCACTTTAGTTTGTGGATTAAAGCACTTTAGTCTGAGGATTAAAGCACTTTAGTCTGTGGATTAAAGCGCTTTAGTCTGTGGATTAAAACGCTTTAGTCTGTGGATTAAAGCACTTTAGTTTGTGGATTAAAGCACTTTAGTTTGTGGATTAAAGCACTTTAGTCTGTGGATTAAAGCACTTTAGTCTGTGGATTAAAGCACTTTAGTCTGAGGATTAAAGCGCTTTAGTCTGTGGATTAAAGCACTTTAGTCTGTGGATTAAAGCTCTTTAGTCTGTGGATTAAAGCACTTTAGTCTGTGGATTAAAGCACTTTAGTCTGTGGATTAAAGCACTTTAGTCTGTGGATTAAAGCACTTTAGTCTGTGGATTAAAGCACTTTAGTCTGTGGATTAAAGCACTTTAGTCTGTGGATTAAAGCGCTTTAGTCTGTGGATTAAAGCGCTTTAGTCTGTGGATTAAAGCGCTTCAGTCTGTGGATTAAAGCACTTTAGTCTGAGGATTAAAGCACTTTAGTCTGTGGATTAAAGCGCTTTAGTCTGTGGATTAAAACGCTTTAGTCTGAGGATTAAAGCACTTTAGTCTGAGGATTAAAGCACTTTAGTTTGTGGATTAAAGCACTTTAGTCTGTGGATTAAAGCACTTTAGTCTGTGGATTAAAGCACTTTAGTCTGTGGATTAAAGCACTTCAGTCTGTGGATTAAAGCACTTTAGTCTGTGGATTAAAACGCTTTAGTCTGAGGATTAAAGCACTTTAGTCTGAGGATTAAAGCACTTTAGTTTGTGGATTAAAGCACTTTAGTCTGAGGATTAAAGCACTTTAGTCTGAGGATTAAAGCACTTTAGTCTGAGGATTAAAGCACTTTAGTCTGAGGATTAAAGCACTTTAGTCTGAGGATTAAAGCGCTTTAGTCTGTGGATTAAAGCACTTTAGTCTGTGGATTAAAGCACTTTAGTCTGAGGATTAAAGCACTTTAGTCTGAGGATTAAAGCACTTAAGTCTGTGGATTAAAGCGCTTTAGTCTGAGGATTAAAGCGATTTAGTCTGTGGATTAAAGCACTTTAGTCTGAGGATTAAAGCACTTTAGTCTGTGGATTAAAGCACTTTAGTCTGAGGATTAAAGCACTTTAGTCTGAAGATTAAAGCGCTTTAGTCTGAGGATTAAAGCACTTTAGTCTGTGGATTAAAGCACTTTAGTCTGTGGATTAAAGCACTTTAGTCTGAGGATTAAAGCACTTTAGTCTGTGGATTAAAGCACTTTAGTCTGAGGATTAAAGCACTTTAGTCTGTGGATTAAAGCACTTTAGTCTGAGGATTAAAGCACTTTAGTCTGAGGATTAAAGCACTTTAGTCTGTGGATTAAAGCACTTTAGTCTGTGGATTAAAGCACTTTAGTCTGTGGATTAAAGCACTTTAGTCTGAGGATTAAAGCACTTTAGTCTGAGGATTAAAGCACTTTAGTCTGTGGATTAAAGCACTTTAGTCTGAGGATTAAAGCACTTTAGTCTGAGGATTAAAGCACTTTAGTCTGTGGATTAAAGCACTTTAGTCTGAGGATTAAAGCACTTTAGTCTGTGGATTAAAGCACTTTAGTCTGAGGATTAAAGCACTTTAGTCTGAGGATTAAAGCACTTTAGTCTGTGGATTAAAGCACTTTAGTCTGAGGATTAAAGCACTTTAGTCTGTGGATTAAAGCGCTTTAGTCTGTAAGGCGGATGTTTCTAAAGTCTGACCCCTTGGTGCAGTTGGCGTGGCAGAGCTGGCACTGCTGTTGGGCGTCGGCGAACTTCCACAGGAGCTGGTTCCCCTGCAGCGGGACGCCCTGAGGACACTGCCCCACACAGAGAGGCCCGTCCTGGGCATGAGCGCAGCGCACACACTGGTCAGCACCCTGGAGGAGCACACGGTCCGTCAGGAGAAGAAGAAACCAGAGAGGAAACAAGAGAAGAAGAAACCAGACAGGAGAAGAAGAAACCAGATAGGAAACAAGAGAAACCAGACAGGAAACAGGAGAAGAAGAAAGCAGACAGGAGAAGAAGAAAGCAGACAGGAAACAGGAGAAGAAGAAAGCAGACAGGAAACAGGAGAAACCAGACAGGACAAGAAGAAACCAGACAGGAAACAAAAGAAGAAACCAGACAGGAAACAAGAGAAGAAGAAATCAGACAGGAAACAGGAGAAACCAGACAGGAAACAAGAGAAGAAGAAATCAGACAGGAAACAGGAGAAACCAGACAGGAAACAAGAGAAGAAGAATCCAGACAGGAAACAAGGGAAGAAGAAACCAGACAGGAAACAAGGGAAGAAGAAACCAGACAGGAAACAGGATAAACCAGACAGGAAACAAGAGAAGAAGAAACCAGACAGGAAACAGGAGAAACCAGACAGGAAACAAGAGAAACCAGACAGGAAACAAGAGAAACCAGACAGGAAACAGGAGAAACCAGACAGGAAACAAGAGAAACCAGACAGGAAACAGGAGAAACCAGACAGGAAACAGGAGAAGAAGAAACCAGACAGGAGAAGAAGAAACCAGACAGGAGAAGAAGAAACCAGACAGGAAACAGGAGAAACCAGACAGGAGAAGAAGAGAAGAAGAAACCAGACAGGAAACAAGAGAAACCAGACAGGAAACAAGAGAAACCAGACAGGAAACAGGAGAAGAAGAAACCAGACAGGAGAAGGAGAGAAGAAGAAACCAGACAGGAAACAGGTGAATCCAGACAGGAGAAGGAGAAACCAGACAGGAAACAGGAGAAGAAGAAAGCAGACAGGAAACAGGAGAAACCAGACAGGAAACAGGAGAAACCAGACAGGAAACAGGAGAAACCAGACAGGAAACAAGAGAAACCAGACAGGAAACAGGAGAAGAAGAAACCAGACAGGAAACAGGAGAAGAAGAAACCAGACAGGAAACAGGAGAAGAAGAAACCAGACAGGAAACAGGAGAAACCAGACAGGAAACAGGAGAAACCAGACAGGAATCAGGAGAAGAAGAAACCAGACAGGAAACAAGAGAAACCAGACAGGAAACGAGAGAAGAAGAAACCAGACAGGAAACGAGAGAAGAAGAAACCAGACAGGAAACAGGAGAAGAAGAAACCAGACAGGAAACAAGAGAAACCAGACAGGAAACAGGAGAAGAAGAAACCAGACAGGAAACAGGAGAAACCAGACAGGAAACAGGAGAAACCAGACAGGAAACCAGGGAAGAAGAAACCAGACAGGAAACAGGAGAAGAAGAAACTAGACAGGAAACAGGAGAAGAAGAAACCAGACAGGAAACAAGAGAAACCAGACAGGAAACAGGAGAAGAAGAAACCAGACAGGAAACAGGAGAAATCAGACAGGAAACAGGAGAAGAAGAAACCAGACAGGAAATAGGAGAAACCAGACAGGAAACAGGAGAAGAAGAAACCAGACAGGAAACAGGAGAAGAAGAAACCAGACAGGAAACAAGAGAAGAAGAATCCAGACAGGAGAAGAAGAAACCAGAAAGGAAACAGGAGAAGAAGAAACCAGACAGGAAACAGGAAAAACCAGACAGGAAACAGGAGAAGAAGAAACCAGACAGGAAACAGGTGAATCCAGACAGGAAACAGGAGAAGAAGAAACCAGACAGGAAACAGGAGAAACCAGACAAGAGAAGAAGAAACCAGACAGGAAACAGGAGAAACCAGACAGGAAACAGGAGAATCCAGACAGGAAACAGGAGAAACCAGACAGGAAACAGGAGAAACCAGACAGGAAACAGGAGAATCCAGACAGGAAACAGGAGAAACCAGACAGGAAACAGGAGAAACCAGACAGGAAACAGGAGAAGAGGAAACCAGACAGGAAACAGGAGAAACCAGACAGGAAACAGGAGAAACCAGACAGGAAACAAGAGAAACCAAACAGGAAACCGGAGAATAGGAAACATTGTGAAGCTGCACATACGGGTCCGGAGCAGGTGGGGGCGCCCTCCTGGACCTCGCACTCAGAGTGACAGGCCACACAGCTGCCGTTCAGCTCCACCTCCCGCGGCGCTCTGCAGAACAATCATCACGTCAGACTCCGCCCCCTCAGCCCTGGGTGAAACCTGTCGGAGCCCGGTCTAAACACTGCGACTCTGTGAGGCTGCAGACTGAGGACTATTGTTTTAAACTGATTGGATTAGACACTGAAGGGTCTGAGAAAAATGTGACAAACACAAAAACAAGCTGAGAGCCGGACCAGACGTTTAAATCGAAGAGAAAACAGACAAATAACAAATCAATAAAAGCTTCGTGAGAAACAGATGTTTTAGCTTAAGGCACATTTGGTCCACGGACAGAATTAAAGGAGCTCAAATAAATTACTTTCCTCCCTACATTTTTTTCACAATTTATTGAAATTCTTGCCACAATTTTTTCCCTTGTTCTTGCTCATTTTTACTGACTAATATTTTCCCTAGTTCCCGCAATTTCACAGCTAGAAGGTCCCGGGTTCGATTCCCACCTGGACGGGGCCTTTCTGTGGAGTTTGCATGTTCTCCTGGTGTCCGTGTAGGTCTCCTCCGGGTACTCTGGTTTCCCCTACCACTAAAAACATGTACAATAGGCCAGGATGTGTGGGAGTGCGAGTGGGGGACGGAAGGCTACGATCCAGAGTGGCTTGTTTACATGCATGAGGCCCATGTTTGTTCATTAATACGCACTGTCTCGACCAAATTCATTAATTAATTTTCTTATTTTTTATTGTTATTTTTTTTACTTTTTGTTTATTGACAAGTCAGAACAGCAAGTTACAACAAAGGTTGAGGAGTTTGATTTTGATCATTAACCCCCCCGGAAAAAAATAAATAAACAAATTTAAATTAAAAGACATGAAAAAAAAATAATAATAAAAAAATAATAATAATAATAATAAATTAAATAAAATGCGGTCCTATAAATGGCACTAGGGCTGCATAATATATCGCAAAAAAGGGAAAAAAAAAAGGAAAAAGAAAAGAAAAAGATACAGCATTGTATTGCAATATGAAGTGATCACATTCCTCACATTTTTGTCATTTTTTTGTAAATTTTT